>NW_026000261.1:8769814-8807212 GCF_001458135.2 Marmota marmota marmota | reverse complement strand
TTTTTTTTTTTTTTTTTTTTTTTTTTTTTTTTTTTTTTTTTTTTTTTTTTTTTGTCTTCAGTGACTGTGCCTTTCTATTCAGCTCATGATGTCCCAAACATTGGGCTCACTGTCTACTTTCAATTCTCTTCAAATGCTATGCCATCTTCATGGTCCAATTGACATTGTACCTCTTTGATGGAGCATTCTAGTTATTCTATTCATCATTCACTCAATTAGTATTCATTAAAAGATCTTATCTACCACTATGCTAGGCACTAGAGATACCCAAATGAAAGCAATATATTGTCACACTTCAAGAACTTTTATGTTTTACCTGATTTTATTTATGAAGTGAACCAATAATATAATGATGTGTTTGATATCTAGTCTTTCTTGCCTCAATGTATTTTTCTATCAAAATATCCTGTATTTAATAAATTTCCCCATATGCCTTTCACAACTTTGTCAATATCATTATTTGAGAAGACTAGGTACCACCTAGGGCCATCAGTTGCTTCCTGTTCTACCACTGTTCTCCCTTGTGCCTTCCCTCCATCTAGGTTTATCTCTTACATTTGTTAACAGAAATCATAGCAAATAACTAGAAGAAACATACCTAACTTAACAGGCCCAAAGGGAGAAAGGAGTCCCATAAAAAGAAAGTGGAAATATTGAGATGTTTTGTGCCAAAAGTATGGGCTTGGGAAGATGGTGGACAGGTTGGCCAGAACACTGAATTTATAAATTCCCCCTTCAGTTATTGAGTTAACTATATTTGATTCTGCATCCCCTGTATATCATTTGAGCTTGCTTTATTATTTTTGAGATATTCTTACAAAGTGGAAGAAATCTAAAATATAGTATAATCTGCTTCCCAAAATAAATTCAAGTAGTATGGTATTTACTCAATACTAATACAAATCATTTTATAAACAAGAAAATGATCATTCTTTTTCATTTTTTTTTGCTATGTGTATCATTGTTTTCCTGCATTGTATTTGTTTAAAGCAAATTGTATTTGTCTAAAGCAAATTGTGTGTGTGTGTGTTGTATTGCGTGTCTGTGTTATAATTTAAGATATTGGTTATAAATTAAACATGGTTAAGAGGCATAACAATGTTTAATATGTGAGCTGTATCTTAAATTCAGGGACATGTAACATTTTCTGTTCATAAGATATATTCAGAGTACTAATATTCATCTTGGAGTCATTGCAGAGCATCAACACAGTAATAAAATATTTTCTTGGGGGAAGCAGACTAAATAATGGTGCTTATTTAATTATCTAAATTAATTTATTAATAACACAAATCCTTGCCAAATTGAAATCAACACATTGAGGGATTTATGTTTTCTCCTGGGTAATTTCAACTAGTCCTGTGAAAAGAATACATGTTCTTCCTAATTACTGTATTTTGTTGTGCAACGCCAGGAAACAGAGTTAGCTGTGACAGCATAAATTTGTCAGGAAAGTGTTTTAAGATCTTATTTATGTTCTTCTCATGGTAGCATATATTAATTCCTTTAACCCTTTTCACAGACTGGATGAGGGAATCTAAGAATTTATGTTAAAAACAACTTTTTATTTTTTATTCTATTCTCTAATTTTATCAGATTATCCATTGTAAAAACTGTAAATTCCTCCAATAAACTTGTGACTTGGAACAGTTTATCTTTCCACCTCTCTATCTTCCTCCTCTCAAAACTTAAAAATCCATCCTTACTCACTTTTCCTCCCTCCCATTCCAGACATCTATTCCCTTCATTATAGCTGAAGAACAGCCTCTCCTGGAATTTCTGAGGCTCTGGCCCTTTCCTTCCTCTGCCTTTCCTTTCCATCAATACATACCTGTTCATTGTCATGATTGTAGTTACCTTATCTGACTACTTTAACACATACTAAAACATAAATGAAAATAATCACATGTCTTTATTTCAGCTAATGTCTGAATAATCAGGGAGTTTTGTTGCCTTAACAAAATGGAGGAGAGAACTTGAATGAATTTTATACATTTTTCTGGTTATGGCATGTGGTGAGAAATTTTTAAAGTAGCTGTTCTCCTGTTGATTATCAAACCATAATTTAATATTTGCTTGGTACATTAATAACCAATCTTGAGTATGTTGAATGAATTGGATAATAAGACAATGAGTTGCCTAATATGAAGATGGTATACATCTTGATTCTCAGTGTCAATAGTCTTAAGCCTACAGTCAGGAATGGATATTGTTTAGTCGGCTTTAATTCACTTTGATCACTATGCCTGACTATAACAACTTTGAGAAACAAAAGTTTATGTTGAGCTCCCAGTTTCAGAGGTTCAGTCTACGGTCAGTTGACTCCATAGCTCTGGGCCAAAGATGAGGCAGAGCATCATGTCAGAAGAGCATGGCAGAGGAAAGTTGCTCAGTTCATGGCAGTCAGGAAGCAGAAAGAGACAGCTGCACTTACCATGAAGAAAATATAAACCTCAAAGTCTTGCCCCCAGTCATCTACTTCTTTCAGCCACACCTTGCTTCCCGTGTGCCACCACCCAGTACAGTAGTCCTTTCAAAATATAAATCCATTAAATGGATTAATCCACCGATCAGGTTGCAGTTCTTATAATCTAATCATATCACTTTTGAGCATTCTAACACATGAGATTTTTGGGGACACTTTATATCCAAACCATAACAGCTATAAAGCATTTCTATTACATATCATCTTCTGTACACAGCCTATGGACTTCCATAAATGATTTACGTAACCATTTCTTATGATAAGAATGAGATCTAAGAATTTTCTTCTTGCTCTTTGACTCTCAAGAATTATTTAATAAGAGGAAATTCTGTCATTTGTGATATCATGGATGAACTTAGAGGATATTATGCTAAGTGAAATGAGCCAGGCACAGAAAAAAATAACAAATGTTTTAACTATGTAAGTAATCTAAAAAGAGGCAAACTAACAGAAACAGAGTAAAAGAAGTGCTTGCTAGAAGCAAAGTACAGTGTAAGGATGGGAAAATGATCAAAGAACATGGTGACTTTGGTTAATAAAACTATATTGGATAATTAGATGTATAAATAATTAGAACAAAATTTTTTAAAAGTCAAATACATTGTATACTTAGAATTTTTAAGAGATTTTTAAAAAAAATTGATATAGCATTGTATAGTGTGATAATTCAATAAATGCATACAGTGTGTACTGATAAAATGAGAGTATTTAGTGTTTCCATATCCTTAAACATTTATCATTTCTTTGTGTTGGGAACCTTCAAACTCAATAAAATAGATTTTAAGGCTTATATTTTCCCCACTAAAATAAATATAAGCATGTGAGATGATGCATATGTTAGGTAGTTTGATTTAGCCATTCCACAAGGTAAGCATATATTAAGTCATCTTGTTAATGCACCAGAAATGTATACACTTTTTATTTTCCAATATAAAAAAATATATAAAGGCCATTTTGTGTACTCAAATTCAATCTAAGGGAGCAGCTACTAGTACAGCTCCTGATTCCTATGCATTGCTGATTATTGCTGGTAAGAAAAAGAGAACAAAATCCACATTTATAATTTAGGGCTCTTGTTATTTTCCTGTGTGAAATTCTCTACAGCCAATGACGATTGTGATTATTTAACACTCAATGTAGAATTCAAAACCAAACTCCTTTCTTAAACACTGTTAAAACACAGATAATGCTAACAAATAATGGTTTAACTTCATTTGCCATAGATTGTACATTATAACTGAAAAAAATACTCATCCTAAAAACCAGATATACATGGCCTAATTCAACATCTCACTTAGAAAATTTATGATGTACTGTTATTCAGCTAAGGAGGTCACTAAACAGCTTCCATATAATCAGTGAACCACAAGATGGCACTACTGAACAATTATCTCAAGATAACTTCTAGGTTCTCTATGTAGACATACAAAACCTCTTCAAAACCATTGACAATCACTTCGAGAGAACAGAGTTTGAAAGGAGAAAATAGTAATTTTGCAGTGGAAAAAAACCTGGCAAATATTACCTTAGCTAAATGATAAAGTTAGCATCACCATTGATCATATCATGATCATAGTAATGCCACACACCCCTCACGTTATGTGAAGAAAGGATATTTTATCTCTGTGATATTTTTTTCCCAAAACACATAACCTCAGTCTAATCACAGGAAAACATCAGCCAAACCCAAACTAAGGAACGTTATGCAAAATACTTGACCAGTACTCTTGAAAAGTGTCAGTCATGAAAAATAAGGACTGGAGAAGTTAAGGAGACATGGTTGTTAGTTAGAATATGGGATCCCAGTTTGGGTCCTGAAAAAAGGACATTAGTAGAAAAACCAGGAATATTAGAACAAGCCTAAAATTTAATTAAGGGCATTGTACCCATATTAATTTCTCAGTTTTGACAACTGTACCGTGGTCATGAAACATGTTAACTTTAGAAAAATCTGGGTGAAGATATACAGTGTAGAGGTGCTATCTTTGAAACTATTGTCTGTTCAAAAATATTTCAAAATAACTTTTAAAGGTCAAAATACAGGGGAACTCTCTCAAATGTTATTTTAATGGCAACAATTTATCTTTAGCTATGGAAGCTTGTATAATGGTTTGGTCTTAAACAATTACATTCCAAGATCTAGGGTTTTATTCCTCTGTAGTAACAGTATATTTTGAAACCCAACAATGGGATATATTGTCAGACAAAATAATTTTGTACAATTTTCAAATGAAAATCAACTGTATATAGTGAGGGTAGAACCAAGCTGACACTTTTTGTTCTATGGCTATGGATAGCACCTTTTAATAACATTCAGTTATCCTACTACTGTATAACACAAGTTTAATGGCTATACATTTCAGATTTTAAAACTTTTAAAGTTCACTATCATTTAAATCAAATAAAGTGTGGACTAATATCTTTCTTAATATGCTAAATAATCTGTATTACACAGAATAGTAGTTTGGCCCAAAAATAACCTCTTAGAATCAAAGAAGGGGACATTGTCATTCTTTTAAGGGGTCTATGAGAACCAGTTTCCAACATGTTTTATTTGTGCATACAGATATGGGAAATTTTTCAGTAGGAAATATTTGTAGGCATAGTTAGGAAAAAATTCTTTCTAAATCATAATTGCTATTTGAATACATCTATGTGTGTACGTTTATAATTTCTCCCAGAGATGTAAATAAATCTGAAGTCTTCAACATATTCAGTAACTTTTATGAACTCCGTTCAATTTAAGTGCTGTTGTAACCCTACAAAATAATCTCATTCTATTTAAATAAGCTGCTGCAATGAAGACAGGTGATAGTGTTCTTTTAGTTCCCTACTTTTGTATGACCTCACCTTAATTTGATTACATCTACAAAGAATCTGTTTTCAAATATGGTCACAATTTGGGGTTCCAGATCAATTTGAAATTTGGGTGGACACTGTTCAACACAGTCTACCCCCAAAATCAAATTTTCTGCTAGAGAACTAGAAAATCAGGCATTCTTTTTAAGTTTATCCCAAACTTAAGTTACTCATACTAAAGCTGGACTGAAATTTCTTCTATTACCATAGCTTCAAATATGTTTACAAGTTAGAACCCAAAATAAGAGCTTTAAATTTAAACAAATATGTTCATTTTTTAAAACTTTGTAATTTTACAACTTGCTCTTCATTCAGGAAAAGAATAAGTTCTTAGAACTCATCATGTTTCCAATAAGAAAGAATCTTCTAGAACTAGTTTCTTTCATAAACTTTTTGGTTTATATAATTCAGGACATATTAAACAGTTTAGGCTATTAAATTAATTATAAGTTGTTTTTATTAGTGATCCTTATTGAGAAATTTATGTATGTAAAGAAATGTCTATATGTATGATTGCACAAATTATGTGACTCTGCATTGTGTATAACCAGAGAAATGAAAAGTTGTGCTCCTTTTGTGTACAATGAGTCAAAATGCATTCTGCTGTCATGCATAATTAGAACAAATAATTATAAAAAAGAAATGTCCACCTCCTTTCCCACCATCTTCTAATGAAAATTTGTATTTTTCATCCAGATGCTTAGGTGTCATACAAATCTAGACTAAATACATTAACTAAGCAATATGTTTAAAGGATCAATTAATGTTCACACTTAGTACAAATATATAAAAAGCAAAACTACTCCATAAACTTTCTTAATTATTTGGAGTGAAATGGTTGGGATTTCTTTAAAGTGTTGATAACTTAATATTTCTTTTTTATATATTTACTTTATATTTCATCTATATGTCATATTTTATATTTCATTATATGCTCTGTTTTTGACTTTATGTAATTTGTATAGTATTTTTTTTTAGTTTAGTTGCTTCTTGATAGCTACATAGTTAACATTTGACGTTTGTCACTATCCTGTGTTTCAGGGACTCCATGAAAAGACTGGTGCATTTACAGCTGTTAAAGTGATGAATGCACGTAAGGTAATATTATACTCTCTCAGTGTTCTGTTCCATTAATGGATAGTGTTCTTGGGATAAACATCTCAGAAAATATTTTGTTTTAAAATCGTTGTTTTATGTAATTATTGTTATCTTAATCTGGATCTATTATACTTGTCACTTAATACTATTTATACACATTAGTATACTGTACTTATTGGTTCACTATATTTCCACATTTGTGTTGATGGGCTGGGATTGTGGCTCATTGGTAGAGCACTTGCCTAGCATGTGCGAGGCTCTGGGTTCAATCCTCAGCACCACATAAAAATAAATAAATAAAATAAAGGTATTGTATCCAAGTACAACTAAAAAAACAAATATTTTTTAAAAAGAGAAAATCTGAGTTGAAAAAACATACTGATTCACAGAACTGTTGTCAATATCATAGATTTTTTTTCCAATTTGTTTAGGAAGTGAGGCTGCAACTATTTAGAGACTTGTGTGCTTTTCGTTGGAAAAATATGAAACGTTGGAAACCAATCTGAGTTTCAATGGATTTTGAGGTTTTGTGGATTCATTTTGCTCTGCAAATCATGGCTTCGAAATTATCAACCTCGGTCTTTTTTGAATGAGAATCTAGAAAATATTTATTTTCTTGTTTTGGCTTGAGACACCTGGACCCACTTCTAATCTATGTTTCAGATACTCGGATTTTTGAAATATTTAAAAATCGTGTTTAGCCGATAGATGATTGGTGTTAATTACCTGTGTTTATAAATGGAAAATAGTACTTTACTATTATTTAACTATAATTTTCCCATTAATATGGCAGTTACATCTATTACCATGAATGTTGTGCCAAGTTTCTATATATAATAAGAAAGAACTATTAGTGAGACTTGAGAGGAATAATATTATCTTACTATTTAATTTAGTCCTAAAGGAGTACAAAATACTTAAGCATAAATCATTTTCAGAATGGACCAGTAGGTTTAATAACATTTCGTTCTTGGTTTTGCAGACTCCTTTACCTGAAATAGGAAGGAGGGTGAGAGTGAATAAATATCAAAAGTCTGTTGGATGGAGATACAGCGTGAGTATTAAAAGTGCTCATTAGCCCAGCAGTCCTTCCTTTAATTTTCAACTTTAAACTCATCTATTTGAATTGTCATTATTTCTATAAGGCTGCCCCTGAAGTTTTCTTGCCTAGAAGTGATAATATATTTATATCTTGTAACATGTTCACATAGATTCAGTCATCATATTTGAACACTAGCATTTGTCAAAGAGCGGGGCCTAGAAGAAATGGTCATCTGAACAGGAAAGTGTTGGCTGCCGAGGAAGGATGTTAAGTACATCTACAGAATATGGAGGCTTCCCACTGGGTGGTAACAAAAGAGGTATTGATGGGACCAAGAGCAAATTTTGCCTAAAACTGGCCTTGGAAATGTCTTTTGCACACCTTGTGCATGTGGTCTAGACTAAATAGCTTCTCTCCCATATGACTCTAACAAACATTGACATTATATATGAGCCAAATGATGGTTTTCCCCTTTTTAAAAAATATTTTTATTTGTAGATAGACACAATACCTTTATTTTATTTATTTATTTTTATGTGGTGCAGAGGATTGAACCCAGTTCCTCACACGTGCTAGGCAAGTGCTCTGCTACTGAGCCATAACCCCAGCTCAGCTTCCCATTTTTATTTTAAGAGCAATAGCAGACAGAACACCGACAGGTTACCCTGACTAAAAGCCTTCAAACATCTGGCAGCTGCCCTTGAACACATGGAGGATTGTGAAGATGTATTTTACTTGTAACTTTTTGAGATATCTCTCATCCTAACTGGCTCAAAAATAAGCTCAGGCAAATAAAATTATCTTTTCAATAGATGTTGGTATTATATGGACCTAAAAGCAGAATTCCCACTCTTATCAATAAAATTCATTGCTATTTTCTGACATTTCTCCCCCATTCAACATAAGAGATTTAGATATTTCCAGCCTTTTGTGCCTTAATAAATATACTACCAGCACATTAAAAATAACATTTTCTATCAAGACCATCATATTTGGGATCTTTCTATTATATTAGAAAAGTATTGCTAAACAGATTCATGATTTATCTTTTAAGTACTGGTCCCCCTTTATTTATATAATTTATCTTGAGAGATAAGGCATATCCAAAGGAAACAGTTATAACAGTCTTTAGCAGATCAGAGGTCACAAAACATATGGTATGAAAAATATAATTGTTTGACAGATTCTGATTTCATCAAACACTTACGTTAATAAAATTCTTTAAAGATCTTACTCCCAAACTTTTCTGGTATTTTTCCATAGTAAAACGGATTTTGATTCTAGAATTTGGTGAAATTACAAAGGAAGTTCTGGCATATTTTAACTGACTCTTCTTGACAAAAAGCAGGGTATTCAGGTCAGCCTCAGATCAACTGGCCCTCAGCCAGGAAATGCTGTAGCATCATATTACAGGCGATGTGTAAGAGTTTCAAATTACCCACTTGGCCTGATGGATATAATGTACTTATGTGTTTCTCACAAGCTCAACTTCCTGTTAATTGAGAGTGGCAAATACACTAATGCTTTCCAAACATATCTGATCTACATTTATTTGTTTTGGGGGAGTTTACATTTAAATAGGAGTTTACATTTAAACCTACTCTTGGTATTTTTTTTCTTTTTTCTCCTAGTCAAGGACTTTGATTTTCTGATTATTTAGTAAGAAAATTCACTGCTAGCTAATCAGCCATTTAGCATCTTCAAAACACCTTTATTCCTTTGGGTCAGAAAGTATGTGACTTGCTCACACATCTTGTAGATGTCAGGGGTTCATGGAAATAGCAATAATGTGGAAATTTAGAAAAAAGTTCAAACCCAAAGTCTACCACCAATGAGACAAAAAGTACTTGGAAGAGTGGTCTTTTTATGTCTCTAGACCTCAGGTTTCTAATAGGTAAAGTAACTCCACAAAAACTCCTTCCCTGCTAAGAGTTCAGCTATTCTCCTATTCTTGCTAGGTGATATTAGCTTTGTAACAAAGAAAGAAAAGCAATCTCCTTGACATTAAAAAACCAAACAAGACTCCGTCTTGCCTCTGCTTCTTTTTAAGTTGTTATTTGTATTCCTAGCTTCACTCCAGCATCTCATTCCTATTTATTATAGTATTATGAGTTCATATTCCTCTTGGTAGAATCTTAATATTATAAGCTGAGAGTACATACAAAATGGCTAGTCTCTTTGGGTTATTTCTATATGGTACCAGATATTGTTACCATTTCAAAGGAGGGCTACATCACAGAGATTCATGGAAGTCTAAGAGCCTTCCAGAAATGACAGAAATGAAAGCCACAGGATTAACTTTTACCTTTGTAGAAAACAGATTAAAGGAATTTGAAGGGGATTTATTAATTCGTTTGCAAGGTTAGGATGAGACTCAAGCCTGTACTTCTATGTAATTCCTCATGCTATAAATGGGTAGTTTTATTCATTTATGCCTTCATTTTGCAATAAATAGAAAGAACCTTTCACCTTTCACTGGGGTTCCAACTGTACAAATGAGGCTCCATCCCCTTCCCCAATAAGACAAATAGGTACCTAAATTTATTTTCTAAAAGTTGAATGTTTATGGATAAATGCACTGAAAAATCCTAGGAAAATGCCAAATAATGCTCTGCAGCTTCCAGCTATTTCTCTCAGATTTTTAAATGATACAGAAAACTATAGACATTTAGGAGGAGAAAAGCTAATTTACAAGCAAAAAAATTGATTCAACTTGGTGACACTATGAAGCCTAGTGCATTTCCTTATATTTATTTCACGAGTATATTTAAAACTAAACATTAAAAGTAATTGCCCATTTTCCTGCTGGGTTTTAGAGAATAAGCTAAGAAGAAAACTGATTACTGAATAGATATATTCAGTTACCTATTCAATTCAGCTAAGAGACTTCTTTCCTCAAGTCATTAAGTCAGGGTAGTTGATAAAAATGCTAGGAAGAAGTAAAAATAATTGTCAGTTAACCCCTTAATTGTTTTTTACATCAGTTGTCCCTGTCTTGGTTCATTGCCCCCCAGAAGCCAAAAATATCTTTTTTTTCACTGAAATTCAGAAAAGGAAATCTTTGTATTTTTATTTAGAATCTCTATTTTTTACTTTATAATCTACAAAATATTTCATTTTTGACAACAAAAATATTTCTAAAATGTTTATATAAATGAAACATTTCTAGATGCAATGGAAGAGTCATTTTATTTTCAATCAAATATAATCTAGAGATAGTAGGCATTCAAAGGAGCCCAGTGGTGAATCTATTTTTCAAGTGCAGAATTCCTTCCTGAGTCATCTAACATCGTCTTCCAATTTGTTGTTCACTGTCTTGTATTAATCATTGTCAATTTCATTCCTACATATGAATCTTACTCCCTGTGATTGCTTAAGTTAGAACCATACTACTTAAATGCACAAATCAACAATATGTTCATTATAAATTTCTAGCAATCTAAGATAACTTTTTTGTAATATAAAATTTTCATTTTCTGCATGCATCTCACCTATATATATGAAAGTATAGTAATTTTCAATTTATTAAAAGTGAGGATTTTTTTTTCCTAGATTGGCAAGAAATAAGGGTTACAGAAGAATTATCAAACTACTTGGTTGACATGGTACATGCATACATAGATGAACTTAGGGAGAGAAAATTGCTTCTTATTTTATTTCACTATAACAAATGTACTGGGAATGGAGAGTGCTAATGTTTGTAGATTAAGGAAAAAAGTAGACAGAATTTCTCAGTTCTGATAGAACTCTAATTCAAACAAGAGGTCAAGTAATACAAGATATTTTGTAATAATAGCTTGTATTTATTCATTTTTATTCTGAATATATCAAAGAATTTCACATATTTTATCCCATTTGGCCCCACTAACTTGTCATTCCATGGAAATAGGAAATGGTCACCATCTTCCTCTAAAAAAAAAAGTAAAATGAACCTTGGAGAGATTTAAGTGAGAATTTCCTACTCTCAAATCAGTGCTAAATCCTAAGAGTCCTAATGCCCATGGTAGGTGCTCTTTTCTGACTGATGCCATACTGTCTTATGCTATAGCTGTCTTGTGAAAGTATGTGTTCTGCTTGAGTGATCTCATCCAGTCAGAAGGCTTCAATTATCGCTATACAGATCATTCTTAAAGGCAATACCTGTAAGCCTGATCCCAGCAACTGAGCATTAGACCTATATGTCTGTTCTATGCAGTCTTATGCAGCCATAAAAAGAGACAGAATTTGCTTATTGATATAGATAAATGTGTTTTACATATTCATAAAATGTTTGAATTGAAAAAATAGAATAATATTAACTTGTTTAGATTTAAAATAAATATCATGTATAATATATAAATATAAACATGTATCTTTTCATCATATCTTTGTCCAGTCATTCCTCTATTGTATCAGCATATACAACTCTCTGAAAGAATTTATACTATAAACTGCTAAAATGAGTGGGGGAAAGATTTAGTGAGAATAGACCACTTGTACATCTTGCTCCGTATACATGTACCACCACTGTGATTAGGAAAATAAAGTATTTTAAACATTTTTAAAAGATTGGTAGAGAAAAAAACAGTGCCTCTAAAATGTAATAATTTACAGACTAATAAATACAGTGTGATACTAGATATCCACATACAAAAGAATTAAGATGGGCCCTACTTTATAAAAAAAAATTACTCGAAGTAGATTAGATACCTAAATGTGAGAGCTAAAGTAGTAAAATGCTTAGAAGAGAACACAAGAGTAAATCTTTGTGACCTTTGGTTTGGCAATAGATCTTTAGATATGACACCAAAAGTACAAGCAACAAAATAAGAAACCATCAATTTGGAATTCATAAAAATTAATTTTTGTGGCTCAATGTACAGTATCAAGAAAGTTTAAGGAAACTCAGAGAATGGGAGAAATATTTGCAAATTGTATATTTGATAAAGTACTTGTGTCTACAATATATGAAGAGCCCTTAAAAATTTAATGTTGAAAAGAAAACCCAACTTTTAAAAAAGGCAAAGAATTTTTATAGACATTTCTCAAAGAACATATACAATGGATAATAAGCACATGAAAATATTTTCAAGGGCTGGGGATGTGGCTCAAGCGGTAGTGCGCTTCCCTGGCATGCGTGCGGCCCAGGTTCGATCCTCAGCACCACATACAAACAAAGATGTTGTGTCTGCCAAAAACTAAAAAATAAATATTGAAATTAAAAAAAAATATTTTCAATATCATTAGCCATCAGGTTATAATATATCAAAACCACAATGACATACCATGGTCCACCCACTAGAGTGGTTATAATAAAAAAAGAGAAAATAACAAGTGTTGGTAAAGGTATGGAGAAATTGGAACCCCCTTTATATGTTGCTGTTGGGAATTTAAAATGGTACGGCCACTATGGAAAATAGTTTGGAATTTCTTCAAATATTCCACAAAGTTATCATTTGATTGAGGAATTTCACTCCCTAGATATATACCCAAGAGAAATGAAAACATCTATTGACACAAAAACTTGACATAAATCTCATAGAAGCATTAATCACAATGCCAAAAAGGTATAAATTTAACCCAAATGTCTAACAATTAATGAATGATAAACCCATAGGAATGGAATACTAATACCTGGTACAACATGGACAAACTTTATTAAAAGCCTAGTCATAAAAGACCACATATTATATGGTTTCATTTATATGAAATATCCAGTATATAAACAGAAAGTAGATTGGTGGTTGATTAGAACTAAGGTATGTGTTGGGTAGAATTTGGGGGTGATACCTAAAATGTATGTAATTTCAGTGTGATAAAAATGTTCTAAAATTGAGTGTGATGATTGTACAACTCTGTAAATATACTAAAAATCACAGAATTTTATACTTTAAATGAGTAAACAGTAGGGCGCATGAATTGTATCTCAATAAAACTATTTAAAAAGAAACTAAAATGGTATCATTCCATTCAATGAAAACTTTATATAATGGTCAGTGCTGATGGGCCATGGAACACTGAGAACTGCTGAATTGATAAGAGATCATGGACTTACCCTTTTTCTCTCAAATTTCAAGTTAACCAGATATCTCCATTCACTGATAATTCTAGCTGAGATTTTATTATGTAGGATAAATTGGTTGCATAGGATTTTCGATTGTGAATCTCCTATAGAGATCAATAGTTATTGGATTGCATAGCTTTGAAGCTTAGTTGACTCTTTTTATTCTATAGGATGAGGAAGAGGATCTCAGGACTGAACTCAACCTTCTGAGGAAGTACTCTTTCCACAAAAACATTGTGTCTTTCTATGGTGCATTTTTCAAACTGAGTCCTCCTGGCCACAGGCACCAACTTTGGGTATGTTTTTAATTACCCTGATCTTATTCAATAAGAAAAGTTTTACTCAAGGATATACATTTTCATAAGCTAAAATGTTACTTCTGGGCACCTACTTGGAAAAGCTAAGCAGTCAACTACTCAAGGTAGTATGGCAAAATATACTCTGATGAATGGAGATGGGCATGATAAAGTATGGGAAAATAACTTCTGTGACTGGCAAGAGCTAATTCAGAAGGGTGAGGGAGGACTTGAATGAACACTGGAAATATCTAACAAATATTTTGAAATGCAGCTTGACTGCTTTTAACTTTAAATAATTTCCATTGTGCTGTTGAAGCTTCCTAATGAATTATAATATAGTTAATGGATAAGGATCATTTCTCACTAGCAGTCAACAAGAGCATGAAGAGTGCATTTTAAATGTTTGCAAAATGTATGTATACTTGAGTAAATTACTTCCTAGAAATTCTTTTCTAAGGGTTAGATGACTTCTCCTCTTCTTAGCCATGGCTGGGGTATCACAAATTCTGGATTAATGAAATATAAATTCTAGAGGCTAATTACACCATATGTTAACTAGGCCACAGCTACCAGAATATGTATTCTATTTATACCTATTTCTACTGTATTATAAAGAAAATGAGCTTTCAATGATGTCTTTATCAAAAATGGAATATTTAGAACATAATTGGAGTCATTGTATACATGAGCTCTATACTTTCTACATTTTCATTTACACTCCTAGTCAGTAATTGCATTTGTTTGTTTGAAAATAGTGACTTAAACTTTTCAGGATCTTCAAGTGTCAATGGATGATTCTATTGTATTCTATATAATGAACTTGAGGAGTAGGACAGTGAATACTATAAATTTTCAGCTGGGGGTTGAATTGAAACAGAAGTTCTCAAACCTTAGCATGCATCAGAATCTTCTGGTCAGCCATAAAAAACACAGAATGCTGGAGGACACTCACAGGGTTTCTGATTCTGTAGGTTAGGGATGTGTGTAAAATTTGTACTTTCTAATAAGTTTATAGATGATGTTAATGTTGCTGCTGAGCGCCACACTCTGAGAATCACCAAATTTAGAGATCTTCAATTTAACTCTATTTTTTTCCAAATGCCCAGTTAACTCAAATCTTGTATTTGCTGACAATTCTCATAGACATTTTAGTAAATTTTAGTCACAGCTTACTGGTTACTTTTTTGCATATACCATTTGTCCTTTCATATATTTTTCCGTATAAAATTTTTCCTCTTGACAATATGGCAAACTATGAGAAATGTTGTAGTCTCCTTATTGGATATGCATTACTAGTACTCAGTTCATTCAGTCATTCAATATACATTCATTGAAAAATCACCTATTTGCCAGACATTCTACTAGATGCTGGGGATACAATGGTAAGCTGAATAGACATGACCCTGGACAACTGTAGCTTGCAGTCTACTTGCAAAGACCAATGTCAATCATACATTCACAAAAATGTCTACTTAGAAGGAATATAACATGATTACATTTGGGTGGAAAACAAAGGAACTTAAATTAAGCTGAGGAAAGAGGAACTTTTCCTTGAGGAAATAAAAGCTTGAACTGCTATCTGAAAGATGAGAAAGCATTTAATGCATAAATTATTTGTGGAAGTAAGAGTTTTTATGGGATCACTAACACTTTAAAACCCATGTAAATCAGAAAATAAGTAAATAGATAATTGCCATTTATAAAGTATATGAGCCAAGCACTGTGCTTACAAGGCTGGAAAATGATTGTGAATATCTCACATTCCTCTAATAATTGAGATCTTCTCACATAATATTAGAAAGATCTTTAGGGTCTAAGGTGAACAACTTTTATTAAGATCTGTCATAGTTCAAAATGATCCCCTTTTCTTTTATTACCATTCTGTATATGTTGTACCCACATAAAAATCAACTTTTTTTAGTTTATCTGCATTGTTGATTTCATTTGGCTATCCCTCTCCTCTTTTGAAGAGCGCATATTCAGTTCAAAGACATTCAGGTCAAAGACATACAGTGGTAAACAACTATAACATTAATGTTTCCAAAGGCAATAAGGCAGATTGTTTTGAATATTCAGAGTTTTATTATTATCCTTTTGCTTTTGTTCATTTATAGTGACAAATTGCCTATAGATTAAAAAAAAGACATTTTTGCTGCTTTGATAAAATAGTTTTAACATAGGCAGTGATGTATAAACCTGCGCTTAAAAGAAAAGTTTGGTAGGTTCATTATAATAGTCGTATTCTCCTTCATATTGGTCTCTCCTCTAGTTAGCCAATATTATTAAATGTAGTTTATTGGTTGGATACTCAATTCATTGGTCACCAAAATAAATTTCCTGAGAAATTGTGTGTATTAATAGAAAAAATCAGAATTAATATTTTCAAAGATGTTAGTCTTATTTCCTTGGCAGGAATCGCATTTGGAAGAAATTATCCTACAGGAATTCAATAGAAAAATTTCCCCTTTAAGTTATAGCTGCCTGTATCTTGGAGAAAATAAACTGGAATTTGAAAACATAAATAAAACAATGACAACTAAACTTAGTCTTGATATGGAAATGTAAATTCTTTTGACCCTCCACATCTTACTTCACTTCAAACCAAACTGTTATCTCTATTATCCTTTCCACTTAAGGTTCACCTAGGTTTGTCCTGTTCACAAGCTTATTTCCAAGGCCATTATCCATTCTGTTTTCCATAAACCTAATGTTCTTTTTCTAAGCATTTCCAAACATTACCTATGATTCAAGGATTATTTTAAATCCCTCCTCCTGGTTAAATATCTCTGAAACGATAACTAGTTTCTCTCCCTCCACAAATTCTTTCTAATTCCACTAGTCTTTGGAGTTTTCCACCTGACAATTGAGCCAGGTTTGCAGTGCCTTAATCTCTAAACATTACATACAGATACAAGCTATATGTACTGGGAATTCTTAAGATATTTTCACAGAATTACTTTTTAATTCTTTATACTTTCTTAACTTCCCCACAGATGGTGATGGAGTTATGTGCAGCAGGCTCAGTCACTGATGTAGTGAGGATGACAAAAAATCAGAGTTTAAAAGAAGATTGGATTGCTTATATCTGCAGAGAAATCCTTCAGGTATGCCTTCATATAATCATTTTTCTTGATCTTGAAAGAACTTGAGAAAAATATGCAGATATACCTTATACCTCCTATCTGATTGTTTAAGACTGTTTAACTTAACTTATGGATCAGGGAACCTAAGAAGACCAGAAAACTTTGGAGAAAGCAAATGTTGAGATAATGTCCCTCAACTTTAAGGTACATCACAAAATGGGTTAACAATTCTTTGCAAATCATGGCCTTTAATAGTTTTTTCAGATTCATACTACTGTGTTAAACTATCAGGGAAATGACCACTGGGATTATATATTATGTTGATTTTAGAGCTATTTCTAAAAAGCCATAGCTCTATCATCATAGATTAAGATGAAGGTGAGTCAGAAGTCACTGATCTACAGAAAATCTGCACCCATCTTTTTCCAGACAGATATCATTTTTGAATACTGCCCCACATTTCTTTTCTTTATTTCTAATACACAGTTGGATAAAGGCAACAATATTCTTGGTCTACCAGTCTCATTTTTTAGTGTGTGACTTAAGTGTTTAGGGTCAGAGAAGAAGATGTGACTGGAACCGAACAGTACCACTCTACATTGTTTGAATATACTTTCTGGGATTTTGGTTGGATTCACTTGTGATGTTAGTGTAAATGGTTATGAGTGCAAACTCTTGACTGAGTTGTAATTCCATCTCACCTATGTTAGCCGTGTGATCTTAAGTCAATTACATAATTTCTCCAAGTCTCTTTCCTTGTGTGTAGTATAGGGTGATATTGGCACCATCCTCAAATGGTTGCTTTAAGGATTTAACAATTTACTCCATTTAAAGTACTTTGCAAAATGTCTGGCAAAGAATAAGGGCTCAATAATTTTTCACTGTTTTTATTTTTACTTCTATTATTACCTCCCAGTTAGTGTCTGAAGCAGTCTCACTGCAGCCTAATACTGCATACCATATCATGGTTTAGCCAGGTCACGGGTTAGTTTTAGTGGTGAGTGGGTTGAAGCCAGCACGGTAAGCCAACACAAATTGCAAATGCTTTAAAATGAATTTCCATATTACCTCAAATTCTCAGCCTACAAGGCTGACTTGAAAATATTTTGGACTAAACAAATGGTTGGATGAGGAATAGAGCAAAACTATGGCTGAGCTCTGATAAAGTTAGTATGTCCAGGTCTTTACTGTTATGGTTAGTTGGAAATATGGAGGTTAGAAAGGAAGGTAAAGTGACCCAATGTATACAAACATTACTTCTTGGTGTACTTTTTCTTTCATGGGTGTCCTGATTTATTTTCCTTTCCTTATAGCCAAAAGTAGAATTTCTGGGAATTGGTTGTATTAATTCCAGCGTAAAGAAAGAATTTTGCCTGACACATCAACTCTGGGCCATTTTTCTTACCAAAAGTTTTCTCCAAAATACTAATAATAGTACCAGAAAAGAGTAAAATATATACTAATGTGACTTTCTTTTTAACACATATGCATACAGGGCTTGGCTCACCTTCATGCACACCGAGTAATTCACCGGGACATCAAAGGTCAGAATGTGCTACTGACTCATAATGCTGAAGTAAAACTGGGTAAGTTTCTTCTTGCAATATTTAAGGTGAGGGTCAAAACATTTTATGAAGAAAATTCCTTTAGGTTAACTGTGCTCTTTATCACTAACAATATCCTCTACTTAGTTGAGCTGAGATTCCCCTGCTTAGAAAAATCAATCAAATTTTAAAATTTTGTTTGGAAGGAAAGGTGGGGGAAAAGAAAAAGGATGTTACCAACCACTTCTTTGAACTAATGTTGATTAAAATATCCTAAATTATAATGGGGATTACTTTTTGGTCAATGTTTTACCATCTATTAGAGATACCTATTATATTCATTTCAACAATTAAATGGAGGATTTACCATGTGTGAATTTCTGTGTCATTGGCAGGAATTTCAAAAATTACACATCACAGAGCCATGTTTTCTCAAGAATACCAAAGAATTTTTAAATTACTTAAGCATGAGTTGTTTCTTTGCATTTTCCCTCAATTATTTAAAGAAAATATGTCATTTGGAAGTGAAGCTCTAATAATATCCAAATCAAATTCAGAATTAGAAATCAAAGGACAAAAAGTCCATAGCTTATTATTTTAGGAATTAGAATGACATAATTCATTTGAAAAAAAATATATATATATAGTCTCACAGGTAATAGGGAACAACAATATATTATACCTTTTAATATTTAAAAAAACACTGATGGTTGGTTTTTCAATAATACCACATAAACTAAGTCAGTACTACATAATGGCAGATAACCCCATTAATTCATTGATATAAAACATAAGTATTGTGTTTTTTAATTATATCAATTCTTTTTTATCATGTGTCTTAATATGACCTTAACATATTTTCCATTTTCTTGCTAAACAAATAGAATCTGCATAGAGACTTTGGTAATTCATTGAAAACAGTTTTTAAATGGATTTTGTGGAAAAGTATGAAGTAATAATTGTTCTTGAAATAAGTGAAAGTAGTTTCCAGAAAATGTATCATTCTTTTTCTACTTAAAAGTTACAAAGCTAGAAGCACAATTTTAAGAAACTGCATTAAAGCACATAAGAGGCATTATAGATTTCAAGTTCAATCGTGCAGGATGTATATACCACCATAAGGCTAAGTATTATGTTCATGAGTACAGCAACACTTCCCTAAGCTTGGGTCAAGTTGCTTGCCAATCCAACCATTTACAACACAGAAGAGAAATTGTTAAGTGAAAAAAAAATCACTAAAATATTGGTTCACTCTGGTGGAGTGCTGGATTCAAATTTAATCAGGCTTATTACACACATAATTCTCTCACAACTTGTTTTAGATTTCTCAGATCCTCACATATTTTTTAAAACAACATCTTATGAGACGTTTCCAGAAGGCAAACCTAATGATAGGCAAAGGAAGTGATGGAAATGAAAGAGACACAAAAATAAGTATATTGTGGTTGCAATTGATCAGTAATCTTCACATTTCAAGCCTTAATGTTATTAAGGAAAAGGTTAAACTATGACATTGTTGAGGTTTCTACTATACCCTTCATCTTAATTTTAACTTTCTCATTCTATTTTCCCCTTTTCTTCTATTCATCACTCTTTCTTCTAATCTTTTCTCTTTTGATTTTCTCCCCTGGAATGTACACCATATATATCAGCTTATGGCTATCACAGGTTATTTCTTTGCCATTAAAGTTGGCCATTAAGGATAGTGGAAATGCTAAGCTCCAAGTTAAACTAGTTCTTTAAAAATTATAGATAATGAGATTTTGCAGCACCCAATGGTGGTCTTCACAATATGAACGTGTGTGTTCGTGTTCTTGTTAGACCTTTCTTAATCTGTCTTGAACTATCAGGGTTTTTCTTTTCCTTTTTCTTTTCTTTCTCTAAATTCTTCAAGCTGTTTTTCAGTCAGTTTTGTTCACCATCATCTAGATTCCTGGAAACCATTCTAAATTAGAAAATCTACTTTATTTTTCATCCCTGTCTTATTTTTTCTGGAATAAATAACCCTGGTCTACTTCAGCCTATTTTCTGTCTGTTTCTGAGGATACCATACTAAATATTTTCTTCTAATGTATCCCACAGATGAATAGGAGACTAAACTTTCATGGCCTAAGTTAAGATATATGTACCACAGTAAATATTTGCATCTGATTCAGAAAATTTGTGTAAGCATTTAAACTAAATTCCAGAAAAAAACTCAATTTTCTTTATCATTGACATTAGGACTTCCTAATGTTATGAGTGAGAGCTTCCTAAGCAACTACTAATATGTTTAACATTTCTTAGATAATGCTTATACTGTTATTCTTCCTCTAGCTTGGTGGCAGGTCCAAATACTACATATGTTATCACTTCAGAGGTTCAGAGTGTACCAGTGGAACTTTATTTTTAATATTCATGGTAAACATACAGCCAAACCTACTGTAGATTTATAATAGCACTATTGAGTCTCATTCCAACATAAATAGCAGCAAAAGCTTATTTCCCAGTATTCCTGGAGTAGAATTCATGGTAAAGTTTTCAGAGCTGGAATGAAAATCTGTTACCCATTGTGGCTTTTGTATTGGCTTTCCAAGTTAAAGCAATAACTTATTGAGCTTTTTGTTCCTGATTAATTATTTTGACATATGCTGAATTTTGCAGTGGATTTTGGAGTGAGTGCCCAGGTGAGCAGAACTAATGGACGAAGAAATAGCTTCATTGGGACACCATACTGGATGGCACCTGAAGTGATTAACTGTGATGAGGACCCAAGACGCTCCTATGATTACAGAGTGAGTATAAGGATTCAGATATTGGGAATCAAAATTTGGAAAGGATTTTTGATGAACATTTAATGATAAAATATTATAGGAAAAAGCAGGCAGCTCCTCCCTTCATATTAACTTTAAGAGGAAAAACTAGCCTCTATTTCTCTATGTGGTTTGATAGTATATGTGAAAATAATATTTTCTATGAATGTAGAAAAAGTAGACAATTGGGAGTTATTCAAATTTGAGGGGGAATCTAGTTCATGTTGCTTGCAACTACTTGGTTAAAAAATATTATATTATGTGGCTTTATATGGAACTTTAACATCCAGGGACAGAGGATATTTTAAACTTATAAATGAATAAATGTAAAGCCAATTATTAATCTGCACAATAACTTAGCTCCAAAAAGAAAAAAAAAACAGATAATTTGATTACTCAGGGTAACAGAGAAAATCTTTGGCATGTTGTTCACTTCTAAAACCACAGAGAATCAGTGGAATAGTCAAATTAAGTAACAATTTGTGCTATTTATTAAAATTTCCACTGAAATTGCAATTTGGACAATATACATCTATGTACACATTTCAAAAGGCTGATGTGGAAAGAAGGAAAACTCTCCAGTTGCTATAGACTGGAAAAACCTCACTCACTCTCCACATCATAAGTCATCCAAACAATTCATTGTGGTCTCCCTGTGTGGAACCTAGGGCTCAAAACTTGAAGTTGATTAATCTAAGTTTCATCCCTTTTCCATTTCCTTGAATGCCCTCTGCTTGATCTGCAAAGTAATTATTTACTGAGCACTCATAACATATTCAGTGCTATATTAGGATCTGTGGAGACTACAGAAGCATTAGTTCTTCAAGTGACTTGCTATAAAAATAGAGCTTTATACCTGTGTATTTTGATAACCTTCCTAGAATTTTTACCTGCATTAACTATTTATTTTTATATTTTTGCCCTATTTAGTCAAATTAATACTTCATCTTAGAATATCACAAATGAAGTGTGAAGAACTATAAACCATGGGGAAATCATGTCAGATTCAGTTTTCCCATATACATGTATGAAAACAACACAGTGAATCCCACCATCATGTACATCCCTAAGAAAGGAGTCCTAACTAGAATATGATATATTCCATGGTTGTATAATTATATCAAAATTAATTCTAATGTCGTGTATAACTAAAAAGAACCAACAAAAAAGCTGAAAAAAAGAACCATAAACAAGGATTCCAAAACTTCATTGACCTCATTTAGGAGTCATTCAGCTAGTGTACTGTAGCCCTGTGACCTTTCCATACTCTGAAAAACAAAGTACAGTTAGTAGTGGTCAGAACAATTTCTATGGGCCTCATGATAATTACAGCTTAAGTTTACTGTATTCCAGGAACAGCTGAAATGTATATTTACACATATAAATATATTAATAATTTATATACACTATGTAATTTATAAACTAGTACACATATTTATATTATAATATGTAATATTTTGTATTATATATTTAATATAGAAGCTGTTAATTATAATTATGTTTAACATAAAGTGTATTTATATATGTTAAATGTGTGTGTATACATATGTATACACACACATACACAAGTCTTATGAAATGGGTCCTATTATAATCACCATTTTATATACAATGAAATTGAGGTTCAGAGATTTAAATCATTTGCTATAGATCACACAGCTTGTGGATCTGTGTATTAGATCTTCTTTACAGTGAGTTCCTTTTGATATTTCAGGTAAGGCAACACAAGCAGTACACCCAAGAAGAACTTTTCCTCCACTGAACCTCATTCCATCATATCAGCCTGTTGTGTTGAGGGTCTAACTGGAGATCAAGCTCAGATAATGTCTTCCTATGATATTAATTTATAATGAAGCTTCATTATATAAAAACTATGAAATGGCTCTGGTGTTGACAACATCCACCATCAGCCAAAGATTAAGATTCTTAATACTACCAGTTTTCAATATATAAATATATATAAATTATATATATATATATAGTACCTTTATTGTATTAATTTGTTTTATGCAGTGCTGAAGATCAAATGCAGTGTTTCACATGTGCTAACCAAGTGAGCTTCAATTCTAGCCCCCCAATTTCCCATTTTATGTTACATATTTTTTGTCATCTTTTCTTTTGCAGAGTGATGTATGGTCTGTTGGAATCACTGCTATTGAAATGGCTGAAGGTGCTCCACGTGAGTAAAAATGTTTGATATTTGTTAAAGGCTAGGGAAACATACTGTACAAACTTGATTCTCTGGAAGAAGATGATACTGCCACTTGTACTATTCAGGTTTACTGAACACACAGGTGTCACACTACATGCCAAACTATTAATGGTAGCCTTTTCAGTGATTACTAAATGCTTTTGTCATAATTGCTGAATTTGAATACATAAAACTAGCTTGTGATTTTCTTTCTTATACCTTATTTAGGCTGACTGAGTGCTGTTTCAGTGTAGCCTCACAGTATTTGGTTCTGACTGTCCTGAGCAACCCAAAACAAAGGCATCCCAATCTATATTTACTGATGGAATATTTAGGTTCTAGAATGTTTATGGTTACACTCTACTACTGCTAAAGGCTAGGATAGTTGAAAAAATCCACCAGTGGATCATTGAAATTGAACCAATCCTCAACAATATTGGGAATTAAGTATTTTTCCCCTTTGGAAGCAATTCAACTCACTTATTTCCTCCCTTCAGCTACCCCAAAACCCTTGATAATTTCATCTTATATTCCGCACCTCCCCATCATTTAAATTACTTAGTGACATGCCATCCTCTCAAGGCACTGTTTCTGGTAGGAAAGTGAAATGTGAACTTGAGTGTAAATGATTGATATTCATCTAGTGCATGGCTCCATAACATTTGCTGTCCTCAGTATTTAAATCCAAAGGTATAAATGATAATGCATTCCTGGTATTGTTGTGACAGGAGTGAGGAATGCCTTCAGGGATGTGTGGGGTAGGGGCTTTGCTTCCTCCTCTCCAAGCAGATCTAATATGCTCCCACATTCCTACATGCTCCATCTGCACAGCATCTACCTGCCAAGCTTAATAAATTTGGATTAACATTGTGTTTCAAGGCCAATGGGAGTTTCAAGTAGAAATAGTGGTAACATAATTTTTGAATTTCTGATATTCCTTGGAATACCAAAAAGGGGCTGAATAAAAGCTAGGACAGTTGTGAAGATCTGTTTCCTACTGTTTCTGTTTTAATGACCTCCAAACTGCAAAGTACCTAAGTTGGATGAATAAAAAATTAATGATGGAGGGGGCTTGGGTTGTGGCTCAGTGGTAGAGTGCTTACCTAGCACATGTGAGGCAGTGGGTTCAATCCTCAGCACCACATTAAAAAATAAATAAAATTAATAAAGGTGTCCAAAATTTTTTTAAAAATATTAATGTTGGAAAATATTAAAATGAAAAACTTACATATGGCACATATATAAAATTGAAACTGTAGAGATGCAACTTATTCCTCATCATCCCCTAATGATTTCTGTTTGGAAAACATGCTTAGATTATGTTAGGTTGTGAAGCATCAGACTGCTTTTCCTACTCCCTCTTCTCTTATACTTCCTCCTCCTCTTCAATCTCTCTTCACCCTGTACCTTTCTCTCTCCTTAAATGCAGCGTATCACATTTCATATAAGTATTGCATGAATTTGGTTAGGATACATAACTGTATCAAATAGCCATGCAAGAGACATGTCTGCATCTTTTTTCCCATTGTTTCTGATTACTCTTCAAAAATTATTTCATTTTGAGAAAGAAAATGAAATATTTTTGACTTAAATATTAAATCATTGGGAAAAAGCAATGAGCAAACTTACAGAGGGAGTACAGAGAAGTCTTGCATAGAATATGCAAATGGAAAGCTTCTTGCAAAAGACCAGTGAGGACCAGAAGATTCATAACCCACAGGGACAGAAAATAAGGTCACTATGCCTGGATAAATATGTGTAGTGTTGGATCTTTGATCATGAGCAACTCTAGATAGGCACTCCACTAAAATTTTTCTTTCATCACCCTCCTTTACTGCCTGGAGCATTAACTTTGCATGAAAGTGATTTTCATGAATTTAATTGTAGCAATCCTCCAAGTTCTGATAATAATAATTTCAGAAGGAATGGCTATGTAACGCAACAGTTATCTGATAACAAAATGATTTCCCTCTGTTCTTTGGTAAGTCTTTCCCAGAGAAATAAGAGTAAGAATAAATTCTCAATGAAAAGATTCTATGAAGACCTTTAGTGAAGAGAAGAACTGGACTCTTGCATACCAGGACTACCTTCAGTCCTTAGGTTCTGGGTAGCAATTCAAACAATATTGGGGCCTTTAAACCAAGGCCAGAATATTGCTAGTAGTCAACTAATGTTGAAGATATATTCTTCTTATTATTATAAATGTACATCTTTTCCTGAAAGAGAATCAGGTTAGGGTTATCTTCCCTTTCTTGTCAAGTCTACATCAGCAAATTTACCTTAATCTCCCACTGTATCTTTCCCAATTTTAGCATTTTTCTTGATATTGTAGAAATCATTCTTAATATTTTCAATCATACTTGTTTAGTGTCTGACTTCTATTCCTTGCTGTGTCCCTCCCGCACGCCCTATGTCAATCTTTTCCTGAACACCTCATGATTCAAATTTACCTCTGACCCTTCAAGAGGCTCATTTCTTCAGTATTCAGAAGTCTTCAGATCTCAACATGTTAGGAATAAACTGCATTATTTAACCTAATTTAAACTAAGCTCAGTTTAATATGTGCCCAACCCCGTAAGAGACGTGTTTTTAAAAGAAGGTTTGCTATTTCAAAGGAATGGGCCTCTAAAATGGTGAACATTTAAGCAGTGTTATGAGATATGTGCTGGCGGGGGAGGGGGGACTTACTGACATTCCTAAAATTAGGCCACATAGGAAACCATGCACAGCTGCTGTTGACATAGCTCTTTTACCCACCCTATGCTCCATTCTTTTGTGACTTTTTTGTTTCCATTGGAAAAAAGGCTTGCCTGCCCTATGTGCTAACTCTTGACCTCTGAAGATGTTGTCAGTTGACTGAATGTTGCTCAAATGTTAATAAATGACAACTGTTTAATATTGTACAAACTCATAATATGTTTAAAGGACAGGATTGGGTGACTGATTGGACACAGTAAAGGAATTAAAAGAGCCAAATATGACCCTGATATTTTGGGCTTGGTGCTAATTCTGCCCTCAATTATAAGCCTGAACCTTCTATTTATTTATACTCGTGTAATTGAGAACAAAGCTTGAACTTTGAACAATTGTCTTTATATCACCCTAGTAAAATAATTCTAGTGAGGGGTTTTTTCCCTACTACTGAGAGGTCTGTTTGACACTGTAGGTTTTCTAAGGAATGCATTTTGGGAGAGGAAGGATGATTCTATTAAGAATTGTTCATATCAAACTGTCCTCTCATGAATGACATGCTTGTAGTGTTAGATGACATTTACATTAATGGTCTCTGTTGGGGAAGTTTTGCACTGCCAGCTTCCTTTAATCAAAACACAAGAGGAAATAAGTGAAGTGATACACATATTTTGACACTTATGGAAAAACCCAGAATTCCCAAACCAATGAGGTAATTAATTTATATAGCTCATATCGAAATAGGCTTTTCTTTATATGCCATGTGTATGAAAAAGAATGAGAGTCCAGTAATTTGGCACAGATATGAATTGCCAGATAAAGTTTTTATCATAATATTAATAGTTAACATTTATTAAATACCTACTACATACCAGACAGTTTCATTCTTTAACTACATATTCTACTTTTCCGACTATAAATACCTACATTGAGGAAACAAGGGATTGTATTTATCTCTACTTTTAATTAACTTTTCTAATGTAGATCAACCACACATTTCAAAATTCTTATCTAATTGAACTTATTATTTGTCACACCCAGTAATATGAAATTTTGGAATCTTATATAATACAATGTGTTACAATGACACTACCTTTAATTTTTTTGTATGTACTCATCCCTTAATGCCTAACAGGATATGTGAAAGAACTCTGAGAATCCCCTCCCAAATGAAGAGTGGGCTTTGTTGTTACCCTCTTTATTCTTTCTAAACCTATCTGTTTCCCTTTGCAGCTCTGTGTAACCTTCAGCCTTTGGAAGCCCTCTTCGTTATTTTGCGGGAATCTGCTCCCACTGTCAAATCCAGTGGATGGTAAAGATAAATGTGTTAATCTTCTAAATACATTGACTCAATATTTTTATATAGCAAAGTTTTTATTCATTCTATCAATCCTGTTTCACCAAAGAGATAGCCAGCCAGCTAGAAATAAATAATATCCTTCAGAATATGATGATCACACTACTGTTCTGTCATTAATGGGCATTTTTCATTTGTTTCCCCAAATGCTAACCATTTGTGAAGTTTCTCACTGTGCCTATTTAGGCAGTGAGTGACTGTGATATACAGCCCTTTTGGTTGGCCCATGAAACAAAAGAGGAATTATAGATCTACAGCAGAGGACTTGTTCCTTCAGAGTGGTACTGGACAGCTAAACTTGGAAATTCTCTCTGAAGCTGTTGACCTAGTACCTTAAGCTCTTGCTTTATTTTCAGTATTTATTACTTTTCCTGATTGAAATGGTAACTATGATTTGATTATTGACATTCTTCCTTGTAATTCAATTTAACCCTTTCTACAGATTCAGGCTTTCTGGCAATATCCTTTCAGTGGGCCATTTTATAAGATCAGTTAGTCCTGGTTAGTTAGCACCCTCTTATTGTATCATTATATCCATGCTTCTGCAGCTAAAATTTCATATAGTAAGTTAAATATTCTGGCTTCAGTGGATGACTATTGTAGGATGACCAATCTAGTCTCACAGACTATATACACACACACACACACACACACACACACACACACATACATACACACACATTAACCATTTAATTGCCAGAATACCACATGTGTTTTTACTATGTGCATGCTTCTGAAGCCATTGAAATATTTACTATTATTTGGGTAGAAAATACTTTCTTTTTCTGAGGTTTAAATGACCTCATTTTATAATGTATATTTTTAAACTGCAGGATATTGGCTGATTGAAAGGACTATGATAACTAGAGACAACTCTTATAAAAAAATGACTTTCAGAGAGGCATGGATGGGGTTGGGGGTGGATAGAGGTATGGCAAGCCTAAAAATGCTCTTTCTTTCCTTTTATTCATTTATTTTAGGTCCCGCAAGTTCCACAATTTCATGGAAAAGTGCATGATAAAAAACTTCCTGTTTCGCCCTACTTCTGCAAACATGCTTCACCACCCATTTGTTCAGAACATAAAAAATGAACGCCATGTTGTTGAGTCATTAACAAAACATCTTACTGGAATCATTAAAAAGAGACAGAAAAAAGGTATAATCTATGAGGTTTCATTTCACTGAAATGAATATTCAGATGATATCAGAATTTACTGGTTTTAGGAAAAAATTAGGTTGAAAATAAAAGGTCTGAGGCCTTCAATATTTAGTTTCTCCAACAATTTATTCTAATGGTTAACTTTTGCCTGAGTGTTTATATATGAGATTATTCATTGCTCCTAGTTATATCTGGCAAGCATTTGTATTTATGAAGACATTGAAAGTCTCAAATAGAATTTCATCATGTGATAATGTCATTTTAAGTAAAGCCCTAATAAAGATATTTTAATTGACTCTATGGAGATAAATAGGTTTGTACTTAATCATTTATTAACTGCCAATTTGAAGTAATGTTTGTATATCACATAAAGCTCATGTTATGTACTTATCTCCAACTATGAGATATAATTAAAGGAATTAATTTATACTAACAGAAGCAAAATTCTATCTATTGATGTTCAAAATGACAAGATGGCTTTCCACCAGTCCTAGGAGAAACTAGTCTGGAAGCTCTAACTTTGTTTTGTGGCACATTCTACATTTACTTTCAGATACCACAGGCTAGGTCCAAGGAAACAATGGAGTTGAAATGGAGAAACTACAATGATAGCAGGTGTCCTCAGATCAACTCCAGGATTTATCATAGTGGTGCTGTTCTATCTGCATAACTATAAGTATCCTGTTTTCAAGTAAGGAGCAGCCAGATTATTTATGCTTCTAGTGATGAAATCGTTGGACCAGCATTACAGAGGCCAACCAATCCCAAATGAGTGCAGAAAAACCATAAGTCTATTTGATAACTTCCTAATATCTGGAGTTGCAAAATGTCCAGAACATTACCTATAGGAAAAGTCCCAATTAGATAGAGGTTACCCTGAAAAATGTAAACATAGTGTCCCCAATATTTTAATATAGGAAATCCAAAGCAAAGCTCTTGATGATAAGCTTCTATAGTTCAGTAGTGACAGCAAAACTTATAGAAAAAATGAATATTTTAAATGTATTAAGTATAAAACCCAAAATGAAGGTTTTATCTTCTTCTTATAAAGACCAAATGTTAATCCTGAGCCACAAAGTTTTACATATAGATCATATAGCTGGAAGCTATGCCCACCAACCATCTAGAGCTTCTCTTGTCTCATTCTTTTATTGCCCCATTCTTGCTTCTTTTCCTAGAATTGTAGCAATTGTGTAGCCAAATTTTCTTTCCTATGTCCAGAAAAATTAATCTGCCTGTAATAGCAGTACTATATTGTAAAAGTGGGCCTGATAGAATATTGTATAAAGTACCAAGCAAGTGTTTATGAAGGCCTACTTTCTTCAGTGCCTTCTTGCCTCTGTAAATTCTATATCCTGAGCATTTAGAGTATACACAGTAACTAAGGTGGATTAAATTAAATGCATTTCACTGAGTGTTTATACATTATTTCTTTCTCTTTCATAAAAAAGGGATACCTCTGGTCTTTGAAAGAGAAGAAGCTATTAAGGAACAGTACACCATGAGAAGATTCAGGTGTGTTAAACAAATTGCATATATATTTTATGGTAGCAATTTACACATGGCAATTGATTCCATACTGTTGCCTTTTACTCAGAACAACTATATGCCAGATCTCTGTTTCAATGAGATATTGAGTGGAAATGTTGAGAATTTTCATGACTACTCAATGACACCTTAATAAGTGGTAATAGAATAATCAAGTATATTATCAGGGCTGGGGTTGTGGTCAATGGCAGAGCACTTGCCTTGCACATGTAAGGCACTGGGTTCCATCCTCAGGACCACATAAAAATAAATAAACAAAATAAAGATATTTTGTACATGTATAATTAAAAGATATTTTTAAAGTATATTATCAGACTCCACTAATAATTTAATACATTAAGCATTATAAATGTTTGCAAAAAGATAGTTCAGATGTTACAAGAATGATTCCACAAAGATTTACTGAAAATATTTATTTTCATAGAAAATATATTTTAAAATAATAGTTCCTTGAATGACTCCATTCCACTAAAGTTTCGAATTGTGTGGCAATCATTTGTTTATTTCAGAGGGCCCTCTTGTACTCATGAGCTTCTGAGATTGCCAACCAGCAGCAGATGCAGACCACTTAGAGTCCTGCATGGAGAACCTTCTCAGCCAAGGTGGTTACCTGATCAAGAGGAGCCACAGATCCAGGCACTTCAGCAACTACAGGGAGCAGCCAGGGTATTTACGCCACTACCGGCTCAGGACAACACACGTAGGCCTCCACAAGGGCAGGCTCAGGCACCTCAACGACTACATGGGGCAGCTCAGGTGTTTATGCCACTACAGGCTCAAGTTAAGTCTAAGTCATCTAAGCCTTTGCACATGCAGATGAAGGCACCTCCAAGACTTCGGAGGGCAGTCCGGGTGGTCATGCCACTACAGGCTCAGGATGAGGTTCCTAAGCCTCTACAGGTTCACACCCCAGAACCCAAAGAGCAGCAGACTCAGGCCCACATCCAGAGCCAGGCATCAGAACAGCCTCAAGATCTAGATCAGGTGCCAGAGGAATTTCATGGGCACAATCAGGTTCCTGAACAACAGCAAAGGCAGGGCCAGGCTGCTGGACAACAGCAGAGGCAGAATCAGGTCCCTGAACAGCATCTGGAGCAAAACCAGGCACCTGAACAGCCAGAAGTACAGGAACAGGCTGCTGAGCCTGCACAGGCAGAGGCAGAGGGGGAGGAACCTGAGTCATTGAGAGTACATGCCCAGGTGTTCCTGCCTCTACTGTCACAGAACCACCATGTACTGTTGCCACTACATTTGGATACTCAGGTGCTCGTTCCAATAGGAGAGCAAAATGAAGGGTCCTCTCAGGCACAGGGCTGGGCACTAGAGCCCTCACAGGCAGTTGACTCAGTTCAAGCACTGATAGAAGGACTATCAAGAGACTTGCTCCGAGCACCAAACTCAGATAATTCAAAGCCACTTGGTCTGCTGCAAACCCTGATGGAAAACTTGTCATCAAACATGTTTTACTCTCAACCAGAACAGGCTCGGAAGAAAAAATCAAAAGTTTCTAGTCTAAGACAAGCTCTGGCAAAAAGACTGTCACCAAAGAGGTTTAGGATAAAGTCATCACGGAAACATGAAGAAATTGAACTCTCAGATTTAGAAGCTTGCAGGCAAAGGCGCCAACGCAGATGGGAGGACATCTTTAATCAGCATGAGGAGGAATTGAGACAAGTTGAAAATGTAAGAGTGCTTGGCATTTTTAACTGACTGAAAAATTCTGATGTTTGATTTTTTTTCCTCTGTAAAACCAAATAAAATATAATTATTTGTTTTCTAATTAGTATCCCCTTAACCAGTAAAGAGATACTATATGCATATTTTGATATTTAAACATTACTTTCGTAATTTAAATTTCAAAGATACGTGTTTTATATTTCTCTATCCCTGAAGTTATTTTATTTGTTCTTTCTTGCTGTGGAATGCTAGACTGTGTGAATAAATGAATACAAATTTTGTACATATTATAATGAGAAGGAAAAGTAGTTTCCCAAACATTTTGTAGACAGTATTTACCAGGTTTATGACTTGTTTAAAAAGAATTACCACCCATTTTGCAAAATTAATCAATGGTATAACTGCACAGACCATGAAACAAGTTATAACTTGGTCTCTGCACCCTTTTGAAATATGCAATACATTGTGTTAACATCTCTTATTTAAGAATAAATCTTCATTCTTTCAAAAGCTTATAATTTAAATGAATGCAATTTGATGGAGCTGTTGAATTTAATTTGGCAACTTTAATGATAATAGTTTGTGAGCTTGATAAGCAAATTAATGATTTTAGACAAGATTAGAAAAACAGTTGTTTTCTAATACTTTCTATTTTCCCCATTTATGTAAAAGAATTACTGTGATGATACTAAATTAAACACTGTTATCCACTTCCACTTACCTAATAACAATTCATGTGGTAATTACAAATGAACCTTGTCTGAATATCTACATAAGAATTCTTTAGGTTTGTGCACATGGAATCTATTGAACAAATGCTAATTCCCTGGCATGTTTAGCATGAAAAAAAAGTAAAAGCAGCAAAAGAAAGGCCAAAATGGGGCCTTCTAACTCCTAGAATATAAAGAGAAAGAAAGCAGATGGAGAAGGAAAAGTATGAGTCTGGAATGGTGATATTTCCCAGAAATTAAAGCCTCTAACATGCTAATATTTTCAATGAACGCTGTTAACCACTGAAGATATAATGGGCTTTCATTAGTGGGAAAAAAACACACCTTTATTTATCTCTCAAAAGTCGGGTATCACCAACATAGCACATACTTATTGTCATATATTGTTTTCATATATATGTGAGAAGCCATTTTATAATAGAAGGAAAAGTTAATAAATAATAGATACCAATCCCATGACCCTAGCATCTTGAACAATCATTCAAATCTTTTTGTATGATCCTTAATAAATCACAAAAGAAAAGTATTGAAACTACCTATACTTGAAGTCATAGGTCTTTTGAAATACCTGAAATTTAGTTTAAAATTTAGAGGCATTTGTAGATGCTTCGGCTCACCATCAGAAAACACACACACACACACACACACACACACACATGCACACGCACACACACACACATACACACACACAAACACACACACACACAAAACATGTGTTCATTACCCTCTTTGACTTGAAGGGATAATACTGATTGACCTAAAAGAAAAAAAAAATATCCTGAATTCTTGGAGATCAATTAGGGAGGAACTTTAACACCTTTATACCACAGATAGATCTTTCATTACTCAAAATGACCAAACGTTGGAGTTTCTAACAGTTTAGTAAATGCAAAGCTTTATTGAGGATTATGAGTTAATCAAGGCTTAGAGCAGAAATTCTTAATCTGGATCCCACAGATGAGCTTCAGTAGGTTAGCAATCCCCCTGAAAACATATGCAAATCTGTTTCTATATGCAGTTTTCTATGGACAATTTGTAGCATTCCTCAGATTTTAAGTGAGATCCTAATTCAAAACTCTTAGAAACTACTGGTTTAAATCATTTTTAAAATTTGGAAATTAATCTTTTCAACTGTATATTATGATGATGCAGTTGTTACTTTTGTTTGTATTTTAACAAAAATTAAAATATTTATGCTACTTTTTGTTTCAAAGGACAAAGAAGATGAATCATCAGACAATGATGAAGTATTTCATTCAATTCAGGCAGAAGTACAAATAGAACCATCACAGCAACATGATCCAAACCCTAGAGAAGATGAGGTAAATTTCTCAAAATGAATTTCTATGACATTAGGAGGAGCATATAACAGTGATTCTTAAACTTTTTAAAATATTTTGTTTCAGTTGTAGTTGGATACAATATCTTTATTTTATGTATTTATTTTTGTGTGGTGTTGAGGAATCAAACCTAGCACCTCACACATGCTAGGCAAGCGTTCTACTGTTGAGTCATAACCCCAGTCCTGGTTCTTAAACTTTTTAGTCTTAGAAACTGTTATAATCTTAAATATTGAGCACTCCAAAAAGCTTTTGTTTATCAGATAGAGTATATTATTCAATATTTAACAGTAGAAATTAAAACAAAATAATTAAATATATACTAATTTATTTCAAAAATAATGAAATGATTACATGTTAATATAATAAATAAATTTTGATGAAAAATATTTATATTTTCTAAAACAAAATTTGAGAGATGTAACCATTTTATTTCTTTGCAGAGTTCTTTAATTTATCTTGTTTAATGGAAAACAGCTGGGTTCTCATATCTGCTTCTGCATTTAATTGTTGTCATATGATGTTTTAATTCTAGTATATTGAATAAAATCTAGTTTCTCACATATAGATAGTTGGAAAGGGAGACTTTTTGTAGATATCCCAAACTATTGTGCATATTCTTTGATATACCAAAACTAAAGAAATGAAATCTAAAGACATATCAATGAAATTCTGTATAATTAGTAATATTAAAATGCATTGGTCTATCTTGTGCTGGAATTAGATGTTTTGCTTATGCATGAATTTTCACTTTATGCATTTGTCAGTTGGAAAATATTGGCTAACTGCCTGTATTGATCTTCCCAAATGCTTGCATGTTTAATTATACAATATGAAAAAAAAATTGTTAATATCATTAGCAATTTCATCATGAATATAATTGAGTATTTGTAAGCTGTCAAGTGCTCAGTGGCAGATATAAGTTGAAAAATTATAATTTTCTTGTGAAAACTTAATTTTATCATCACCAACAAATAGCATCATTTTTTTAAATCAACAGGCTTATTTCACTCATTTAAAATAAAATGTCTACAAAATGCCCATAATTTGAAAGATCATAGTTTGTCAGTCATTCCTTAAGTAGAAATATTGCTCATAAAAATGTGGATAACATAAATAGGCATAACTTTCTCCTTGATTGTATCTGTTCTGGGATACCGTTTGTGACAGAGTTTGGATAATTTAATCTGTGATTTATTTCCTCACACTTATGGGAATAATTAGTTCATTCTAGCATCCAGGTTAACTTCTGTTTCCATGACTTCATTAACAGTATCCTAATTAGCACATGATTTGGTGAGGCCAGTGTGGTAAGTTCAGTTCTTATGTGTACAAGGTAGTGTTATCACTGCCAGTGTTCCTAACAGCCAGACATCTAAAAAGTCTTAGTCACTAAGATGGATTGGGTGAATATGTAAAGAACATAAACTCCCACTCTATTGATGGTGAATCAGGAGCATCATTGTTGTTCCTAATTAGCATAAGATATTCATTAGCAAAAGAGGCTTCATAGGAGTCTATTATGAAGTCTTTCATGGAAAGTTCACCTTTTAAATATAATTCCCCAATAATAACCTTCCTCTGAAGTGAATAGTTAAAATATTTATTTATAGATACGAATCATTTGCAGAAGTAGATTGTATTATTTAATGAGAATAGGCAATATGTTTTCTTCACTGTATTAGCAAATGAGTTCCCTTATACTCTTAGGTAACAATTTAAGTATGAGACTGTAAGCAGGGAATCTAATGAGCTGTGTTTATTTGAGAATATATTATAAGCCATTTTTACTAATAATGCTCCTCTTCCCATTTATTAGACCAGACATAGACAGCTCATATTAGGCCTTGTGTTTGCCACTTTGAGCCATATCTGTTTTGAGTGATTTTGGCCTTTGGTTTAAGAGTGTCAATAAACTTCTTAAGCTGGACGTGATAAAGCATGCTGCTTGGAGGTGGGAGGATCACTTGAGTCCAAGAGCTCAAGGCCAGCCTGGACAACACAGCAATACCCTGCCTCAAATATATACATACATACATACATATATACCTAAAATTCAATACAATAAACCTCTTGAGATCACCTTCATAAAACCAAAAGGATTAGATTGGGTCAATATGACTCCAGCTATCTGTACTGAAGGTATAAAAAGTTTGTCAGGTAGACATTTAAACTGCATACTGCCAAACATCTGGTTATATTTGGAAACACTCATTAGTAAAACATGTGGAAGATTGATAAGATTTTTCATTTTTCATCAATCTGTCTGCTGGAGTGTAAAAACAGCCTTGAAAAAGTCACTTCACAGTGAAAAATAGTATACTAAAGCTACTACAGTTTCTAGAAAATAGAGTGATTTTATCAGCATGAAAATGCTAGATTTTTTTTAAAGTGTAAAATGTTGAAATTGCCTTTCTAAAGAATTTAGTGTGATGTTCTCGTTGCATGACAGAATGATCTATATTTTTAGTAGCTACAAACTATTGTGAGTAGAAACCTAGGTATATAAAACTGCATGAAGCAAGGAAACATTTCATGGCCCTCTCTGCCAATATTGGCAGAAAGTAAATTTGCCTCATTGATGTGATGAAAACTGGCTCATTATATGTGCCCTTTCTTGAGTGTTTTGCTGTATTGGATGGATTTATAAATAGTAAAATCCAAATTTATTGAGAAGCAAAAGTATTTGGAATACTGATTATGACAGTACAAATTGTAAAATTAAAAAAGGACTTTTAAAAGTGAGACAATTTTGATTTTTGAGAGATTTTAATGATGTGCATGTATGTGTGACAGCATTTTTCAAAATCTAGGATTAGCTTAAACATGTAAGAAATTTTAACTTAAATTCTTAAATTTGAGTGAGAAGTATGGACTTGATATAAAAAATTAATGTGATAACATGGAAAAAAAAAACTAAATTAAGAGTTGGGAGGCCTGCATTCTGATTTTAGATATTTCTTTGACTTCATGCAATATTCTTAGAAAAGCCATTTTCCTTCTTTGGGATACAGATTCCCCAACAACAAAATGAGTGATTTTGATAATATGCTCTCAAGAATCTGTTTGTATAGTAAAATTCAAAGGAATCATTTGAAATTAACCTGGGTGGTGGGGCATGCTTATAATTCCAGCAGCTCAGGAGGCCTAGTCAGGAGAATCATGAGTTCAAAGCCAGCTCAGCAACTTAATGAGGCCCTAAGCAACTTAGTGAGGCTCTGTCTCTAAATAAAATACAAAAAGGGCTTGGGATGTGGCTCAGTGATTGAGTGCCCCTGGGTTCAATCCCCAGTACCAAAAAAAGAAAAAAGAAATTACAGCTAAGCAGTTCCAATGTTGTACTATAAATAACTATGAAAATAGAAACTATCTATAAAAATTATATTTTATAAGTCATATTTTTGTGAACAAATATATATATATATATATATATATATATATATATATATATATATATAT
>NW_026000261.1:8764699-8769683 GCF_001458135.2 Marmota marmota marmota | reverse complement strand
ATATATGACTATTTTGTTGGTCCTTATGAAAAGTTGTACATTCCCCTTATGAATGTTAGCACATTGCACATGCTTTTCCATCTTTTCTTTAGTGTTCCTCCACCATCTCTTTTGGAAGAAGCTCAGCAGCCCATTGACATCAGACAAAGGAGTTCACAAAATCTTCAAATTTGCCCAGAAGCATCAGGTGATTCAAAACACAAAGTTTCAACAGTCAAAACATAATGTTAATGGTTAACAATTTATATTTCAGAAGTCAAGAAAGAAGAATTTCATTACAGAGTGAATAAAAAATATAAGGGAGGCAAAGTAGGAATAGGCCTTTGGATTTGATCATTCAGTGGTCATTGGTGTCTTTTGAGAAGTAGAAGTAATTTTCTGAAATGTATTTTAGCAGTTGAGTAGTAGTTAGGAATATTTCTGCGGAGGTAGATAATTTAACTTTATTTAGTTACTATATCCGGTGTCAAAATGATGGAAATGGAACTTGAGACATGCATCTCCAAGCTAACATTTATAGGCAACTTTTACAATACTGGCAGGAATAGTTGTGAGAGTGTGTTTTGTCAGCTTGTTATTTCACCTCCCCAAAATATGATATACATAATACCTCACAAATATTTCTAAATGTTACAAATTGATAGTTTCATTCAGAATACATGAAAAAATAATCAATTCATAAAATAAAGTCAAAATTTGTGATATGAATTTCAAACAAGTATTTTAACATGTGCTTTCGAGAGTTTAAATGAATTATAGTTTTGTGGAATGTGATAAACAAAACCAAAAGTTATGCCTTGAGTCATAAAATCTGGCATTACAAAGTTTAAAAAAAAAAGCCAGGTAAGTTAAGCAAGTGGGAAATGCCTGAACAAGTCCCTAAGTCATCTTTTAAAATGTGCATACAGATTTTATTAAAATGTTAATATAAAAAGAACATCTAAAACCAAATGTTCAAAGATCTGAAATTAAAAACCCCATTTTTCACCTTAAGAGGCATATAGTGACAAAATTATTTTAAATTATTCTTGTGCAGAAATAGTATGTTCTTATACGTAATATAAGCCTAATGAGGAGTGATTTTAGGATTTTTTTTCTAAGAATCTTATCTTTCTGGCTCAACTAGGGCTAACTTTACTACTACTAGATAAACAACTAAAAATTTAGGGTCTATTTATGTTGCCTCTTTGAAATAAATGTTGGATTAAGCACCACAATAGTCATGAATATTGGTAGGATGGAGGAGAGAATAGCATCTATGCAGATAATAGTTAAATGTCTTTTCAATTCAAAAATTCTGTTATATTATTCTATTTACTACATAGACCATTTGATATTCCCATGAGATTATAGGTTTCATCACAGAGGAAATGACCTTACTATACAGATGTGCCTCAAAATCATAAGACACTGACCCAAACTTATTATTTAGTCTACTGCCAGACCAAAAGACTCAAAACAATAGTCTTTTGTAGAAAAATAATAAATGGGAAAATTACAATGCCAGAAAATAAGGATATACATTGTAAGATGAGTTTGTTATAATGTTCTCAAAAGACAGCAGTGTTTATAAATGTGTGCTTTTCGGAGTTGTAGTGGCTACACTTTGGCTGTATATACTAAGGCTATAAATAAAAGAGGGGCAGTAGTGTTTGTGTTTAATTTCTAGTACACAAAAACAATAAATAGTGACCTGAATGTTCCCTTAGGGAAACTTTTTTCTGAACATGCTCATCCAGATGTATGGATTTTTGAGCCTTTTAAATATTTTCACTAGATTTTAAAATTAATGTCAAAAGCTACACTTTTAACCTGTATAAATTTGTGTTTTAAATGGAAATATTTATCCTATGGAGTTTAGCTGTCCAGTGTGAAAGCAACTAGCCACTTGTGGCAATTAAAATGAAAACTGAAAAGAAAAATAAACTTTAAAAGTTCACTTCTCAGGCATACTGATCACATTTCAAGTATTCAATATTCATATGTGACCAGTGGCTACGTATTGAATAGTGAAGTTATAGAACATTTCTATCATTGCAGAAAGATCTACTACACAGATCTACTCATATAGAAAGTTCCCAGCTTTGGAGAAAGGGTGAAGTTTTGTCTCTTTTCAGTAGTTGACTCTTCAACTCTATTGAAATAGTTGAAGATATATGTCTAGGTGAAAATTGGAGGGGCTTAAGATTGCACAATCAACTCCTGAGAGTTTTGGCCAATCTATCATTATCTAATACACTGTTGGTCTCTTTTTCTTCTAGGTGAGTATGTGAGGCCAGTGGTAACCCCAACATTCATTTTTTAAAAAATGTGTCAATCTAGTTACCATTCTTACATAGAAGAGAGACAGAAACCTTACATGGATAGGGAGAAATATTTAGAAAGTATACATCAAATATTGAAAACAAAAATGTCATGTGAGTCTACAGATGGAATAATATTTGAGCCTACTACTGCTTCTGATGGTAGAGCTTGGGACTCTGAGGCAGAAGGATCACAAAGTCAAAGCCAGCCTCAGCAACTTAGCAAGGCCCTATGCAATTTAGTGAGATACAGTCTCTAAATAAAATACTTTAAAAAAGGGATGGTACAAGAATGAGAAGTTGTGCTCCATTTGTGTACAATGTGTCAAAATGTATTCTATTGTCATGTATAACTAATTAGAACAAATTTTTAAAAAAGAAAAAGGGATGGGGATGTGACTCAGTAGTTAAGCACCCCTGGGTTCAATCCCTAGTACATACATACATACCTACATAAGTAAATAAATCTTAGGATTCTGGGCCCATGAGTATTTATCAGGTGATATTTCCTGAATGGAATTACAGAGGCTACAAGAAAAACATGGAATTGAACTGATATACTAACAAATGAAGGCAATCAGTGTAATCACCACTATTACTAACATGTTTTTGGAATTCCATAGAATCATCTTCTGAGGAGGAGAGTCCTGTGATTGGGAGGAGGTCTCAGTCATCACCACCTTATTCTACGATTGATCAGAAGTTGCTAATTGATGTCCATGTAGGTGTCCATCTTACCACATTTATATCTGTTCTTAATTTCTAATTTGTTTTGATGTACATTTTATCATACTCACTTAAGGAGGGAAAGGTTAAAGAGTTTAATTTTGTATTGTTTTGAAAATGATTTTCTTTACTATGGGAACATTCAGAATACAAAATTTAGAAGTTAAAAATTAAATGAAAAATCCTTAATTGATCAGACACTATTTTATCTTCACTTTTCTTCTGTCAGAACATATTGGACAGAGAAGGGTAGTAAGCAGATAAGCATAGATCTCAAAGTAAGGGGTAAGAATTAGATGTCTAAGTTTTAACAGCACTCTTTGGGTATTGGGACAATATAAAAAAATAAAATACTTAGTAAAGTATAAAGTATTCTTTGATTGCATAAATTAAAAATCTTTAAACTTATTTTGCAGTAAGGTTACAGATCATTTCATTTTTATAGTTACTCCTACTCTAGCATACACATATCTATACCAAACAGTTGCTATATGTCACCTACTAAACACAAGAGGTGAATTTATATTAATTTACTCTTTAAAAAGTGTTTGAAATAATTTAAGATAACCTAAGGAATGTAAAATGAAAGCTGGGAAATTAACCTACTGATTTCAAGACACATTAATCCCAACATCAGGGAATAAAACAAAAGGAAAATGTGTTCATAAAGCTCCAATTCACCTGTTCTGCTCTCCAGCATCAAATGTAAATATCTACTCCTCAGCAGACAAATAGGAGTAATACAAAAAGCAAAGTGAGTAAATCTTGCTCTGTGTGATCTGGAAACTGCACTAATAATCACAGCCTGATGTTTGGGTTTTGGCATCTTCACTAAAATCTTGGCTATATCTAGTGAGCAAACATCTTTGTTCCAATTGAGAATATTTTTTAAACTGTTGTTAGCATGGAAACTTCACAATCTAAAAGAAAATGAAAGACTACTAGAGACTACATTAACCTTTCTTGTGCACACAGGTTCCAGATGGATTTAAAGTAGGAAAAATATCACCCCCTGTGTACTTGACAAATGAATGGGTGGGCTATAATGCACTCTCTGAAATCTTCCGGAATGATTGGTTAACTCCTGCACCTGTCATTCAGCCACCTGAAGAGGATGGTGATTATGTTGAACTCTATGATGCTGGTGCTGATACTGATGGCAATGATGAGGATTCTAATGATGCTTATGAAGATACCTATGACCATGCCTTTGGCAATGATGACTTGGATCAGGCAACTGGTGTCTGTGAAGCCCATGATGTTGGTGACAACAGGGATGTATCTGGTGATGACATAAATGATAATTATGATGATGCTCCTAATTGGTCAAGGTTGGTTTTTCTAGATTACTTACACTATCCATGTTTTATAACTTCAGATATATTTGCATCTCTGGTTTATTTTTAAGATGTATTATCAAAAGTATTAGTTAATTTCATTTACATATTAGTACATGGTTTGATCTTCAGCAATATATTTTAAATTGGTTTAATGCAGAATGCTTAATTTTTCATTATTTGCATATTATTTTTAAACAAGTATTTATTAGCTTATTTATTTATAACTGGAGTTATTTGTTTCCATTAAAATTAATGCCACTGAAGCTATGAATCCCACTATTGTGTGTGATAAAATGTATCAATAAAAATATTGAAAAAAATCTTTCTACCCTGTAAAACCACAATGGGCATGAAAAGTGGGGAAAATGAATGCTTCTAATATTTTTTCAAACACAGCTATTCATTACTCAAACAGCTGAGATAGTGTCATCTATATAACAAAACTAACATGATGATTCTTATGGTTAATTAATGGGGAAATTACCAAGAGAACATTTGATTTTTTCCAACTAAAATTCTATCAAAATTTCCATTGTAACATAACATTACTTTTAGAATCTCTCCATGCACATACATTTAATGTTGTCTCTTCTGCAAAAAAAAAAAAAAAAAAAA
>NW_026000261.1:8730347-8755754 GCF_001458135.2 Marmota marmota marmota | reverse complement strand
GATGAGGTAGTGAGAGAAGATGGGAGGGGAGGGAGGGGGAATGGTAGAGGATAGGAAAGGTAGCAGAATACAACAGTTACTAATAGGGCATTATGTAAAAATGTGGATGTGTAACCGATGTGATTCTGCAATCTGTATTTGGGGTAAAATTGGGAGTTCATAACCAACTTGAATCTAATATATGAAATATGATATGTCAAGAGCTTTATAATGTTTTTCAACAACCAATAAAAAAAAAGAAGTGATTTGATGATTTAATTGATTCCTCCTGATTTTTATTCTATTTTCTTTTTAACCTTAATTAATTCAGATAAAATATAAAATTTGACTAGATTATAATTATTTGAAATTTTAAGATTATTATTCCTAATACAGAGTAGTTTTCAGCATATAATACTGTTAATTAGCTTTTTCTAGCTGCAACCAAAATACTGACAGATTAGAGGGGGTAAAGATTTATTTTGGCTCATGTTTTCAGAGGTTTCAATTCGTGACTGGCTGGATCCAAGGCAGAAAGATCACGACAGAAGGATGTGGTGGACAAAATTTCTCAATTTATGGCAGAAGTCTCATTTGTGGAAACACTCAAGCACATATGATGTATAGATTAGTAATTTCTTTTAATACCTGTCCCTAAATTCTTAAAAGGGGCAATGGACAAGATATAGTCCTCAGCAACCTACTTCCTCCAACCATGCCCCACCTGCTTACAGTTTCTACCACCTCCCAGTAGTGTATTCAAATTATTAAACCATCAGATGAATTAACCCACTGATGAGATGAGAGCCCTCAACATTCAGTCCCTTCTGAAAAGCCCCAACTCTGTATATTGTTACCCTAGAGACCAAGCTTTCCACACATGAGCTTTTGAGGGACGTTCCAGATACATACCATAACAGATAGCTAAATAGGTCTTACAAAAAAGATTTTGCAGGATCTCATTTTAAACACTCTTGAAGATTTGTAGGCCTTAAACTTTCGCAATCCTTTGTTTCGGAAGAGTTATAGTCATATGGGTGGTATTGAGACTGTATTTTACCTCAAGCCAGTTGAATAACAAATAAAGCAGAATTGATGAATGCAAGGAGGATAGAAATCCATAGTAAATGCCAACTTCTGACTTCTGTTTGATAGATTTTACTTAATGTATGATTGAATAGGAGATAGGGCTTTGAATTAAAACTAGAACATGGTGGCAAGCATATTATATGAATTGACTTAGAAAAATGTTATCCTCAAAGTTTTGCTAATTGAGTGTATCAAATATAAGAAGGCATTTAACATTTCAGTCTGGAAACTACTCAAAAATGTGATTAATGTCTACTAATTCATTTTATAAGAAATGATTTACATTTTGAATAATAAAAATTATAGTGAAAATTTACAATACTTCCTCCTCCTTCCTTGAGTCTCTTCTGGGAGGAAGATGCAGTTTCAAAATTTGCCATTGGCTTGAGATTTGGTGAAGGACAGAGTAGGAAAATGAAAGCAGAAACACTTGTCTTTTCCTTCTTATACCCTTAGAGCACAAACATTATCTAAATGGAAGACACTGAAGTTTTCTCCTGTTAATTACTTGGTCAATTTTCTCCTAAGTCTTGGTATATGGAGAAAAACTGCCACAGTACTTTTAAGTGTATTTTAACTTCAGTTCTTTCTTCTATTTCAGTCCTCTCCTTGTTCTTTAAACAGTGCTTATATATGAACAAATAGACCCAGTCAAGAAATAAAAGACAGAATATACGAATTTAGGTATATGAAGACAAGAACTAATTTTACAGGAATTTAGCAATGTAAAAGTTTTAACATCTGCATAAATATAGAACTATTCAATTTAAAAATTATCTACATATAATGATTTTAAAAACATTCAAACCAGGCTGGGGTTGTGACTCAGTGGTAGAGCACTCACCTAGCATGTGTGAGGCACTGGGTTTGATCCTCAGCCCCACATAAAAATAAAATAAAGATATTGTGTCCACCTATAACTAAAAAATAAATATTAAAAAACATAAGAACCTGTAGTTACAGTAATGGATGAGAAATGAACTGAGTTGAGCTCTTTATATATGCTACACTAAGAATGTTTAATAGTAATTTTCAAAAAGAATTGATTTTAATAAAATTCGGGATGCTACTACAGGGTGCTGAGATGTAGGTACAATTCTATTTTCAAGGTGGCATACCAGACATGATCCCATAGAATATTGCTTGAGATCATTATCTTCTATCTTTTTATGTATTTCAATGCATTTGTTATGTGTATGTTAGTAAAGAGTAAGTAGTTACACAGTATTTGATTAGCATTAGCCTAAAAATGTTAAAAGTCACTTTTATATAGATCATCACAATGGAGTAGCAAAAATGTAATATAAATGCAAATATAAAATGAGTTTTAATATAGTATATTTCTTTTTTTTATCCTTGAACAGGAGTCAATTTGCTTCTTGGAACCCGATCTAATCTGTATCTGATGGACAGAAGTGGAAAGGCAGACATTACTAAACTTATAAAGCGACGACCATTTCGCCAGATTCAAGTTGTAGAGCCACTCAATTTGCTGATTACCATCTCTGGTTTGTTTAAGAACTAAAATTAGCTGAATAATTAAGCAGATTAATTAGACTGCAAACTGGGTTAAAGACTTTCTCAGGTGAAAGTGTTCATAAGAGAACACTTTAAATATAACCTTTAATTGGGATACCAGATTTTCCTACTTGTATTTTCTTATCTATTTACAACTGAAACTAACTTCCTTTGATTGCAGCACACCTAATTTAGGTTATTGATATGAAAACTCACACTATTTGCTTCCTTGCAGGTTCTTTACAAAGTAGCCTTGTACAACTTCACAGCTGTCATTCACATCTACTCATGCACACCTGATCACATGAAAATCCAACATATATCTTTTCTCTGATGTGTTAGAAGCAACAAGGAACAAAGTGAACAGATAATAGAGTATTAAATAAGTTTGTCCCTAGCACAAACTTATCAAAAGGCCTAAGATAGGGTTGGTTACAACAATGGATTTCCTTTTAAAGAACTCTACAGTTTCCCTACAGAATAGTTGGATTTCTTAGTTTTGGTAAACCTGAATCTTTGACTATGAGATAGCAAGTAAATGGGTGTTATAGTGATTAAGATTTCTAAACAGGCTGGGCATGGTGGTGCACGCCTATAATCCCAGTGGCTCTGGAGGCTGAGACAGGGGGATTGAGAGTTCAAATCCAGTCTCAGCAAAAGCGAGGCGCTAAGCAACTCAGTGAAACCCTGTCTCTAAATAAAATACAAAATAGCACTAGGGATGTGGCTCAGTGGCTCAGTGGCCAAGTGCCCCTGAGTTCAATTTCCAGTATCAAAAAATAAAATAAAACAAAATAAAATAAAAACTAGGAATGTGCCTCAGTGGCTCAGTAGCCAAGTGCCCCTGAGTTCAATTTCCAGTACAAAAAATAAAATAAAATAAAATAAAAAAGATTACTAAAAAGGACCTGGTATCAAAACAGCAATAGCATTAATTTTGACTATAGGCATAAGATGACAGACAAAAAAAGGAAAAGTTGAAGAAATAGGTTTCATACAGAATAAGCTCATGCTAATCATAGTTATTTATCTGAATTATGTATTTTATAATATAAATATGTGTGTAAAATATATATTAGTATGCAAATTGCCATGCACATACTGATAATGTGTATTTCTAAATAAGGTCAATTTGATTTAATTTGAATTAGGGTAGAAAACCCTTTATAGGTATGCTCAGAACTCATGTTTTTTTAAGTCACTTTTGTCAACATTCATTTATAATTATTTGATTACAGAAGCAATATTTAGATTTTTTACATCTGGGTACCTAAGAGAGTAAACATCTAGAGAACAGATTTCTTTATTTTTTTTAAAGAGAGAGAGAGAGAGAGAATTTTTTAATATTTATTTATTTTTTAGTTTTCGGTGGACACAACATCTTTATTTTTTATGTGGTGCTGAGGATCGAACCCAGCATCCTGCGCATGCCAGGCGAGCGCTCTACTGCTTGAGCCACATCTCCAGCCCCAGATTTCTTTCTTTTTTAGTGTTCTAGTATTCTCTAACCCAAATGTACCCTCCTTAATGGTTGAGCTTCTCTTTAATGTGTATTGTTTTTAATTACAATAGTACCAAGATTATAAGTATTGAGAGATACTCAATAGTTTGATTTATCATTTAAGAATAGAACCCTAATACTGCTATAAAAACTTTATTTAAAACATATTAATCATATAAGTAAGAATTCTATTGTTGGGATTAGAAATATTATAAACCAGGACAGGGAACGTAGCTCAATACTACAGCGCTTGCCTAGCAAATGTGAGGTACTGGTTTGATCCTCAGCACCACATAAAAATAAATTTAAAAACAAAGGTGTCGTTTCCACCCACAACTAAAACTAGATAAATAAATAATCAAATAAATAAATAAAATGAATATCATATAAACCTTAAAAATCACTAGAAATAAAATCATTTTTAGGGAAAGAAATGTGTAATTTTAATGGCCCATGTTTTTTAATTAATTGTAAAAATTTGCTGGGATTTATAATTAGGAAACTAATATTAAAGGTATTATCTCACTTAAGTAGAACCTAAAAAGTTGATCTCATAAAAGTGAAATGTATAATAGTGGTAAACAGAGACTGGGTTAAATAGGGGGAAAGGGAAAAAATTGGTCAAGGGGTCTGATGGTTATAATTAGATGATGGGTAAAGTTAAATAGGAGAAATAAATTCTGTTGTACTGTGGTAGAGCAGAATGAATATAATTATCAATAATGCATTTTATATGTCAAAACAGTTTGAAGAATTAAATGTACTCACCATTAAAAATGATGTTTAAGTTGATAGCTATGCTAATTACTACAAGTTGATCACTACATGATGTATACATAAATCAAAATATCACATTGTACTTCATAAATATGTACAAATATTTTGTATAAATCAAAAAAATTAAAAATATATTAAATCAATAGAAATAAAAAATAATAAAACATATAAACTGGGTTAAAAACAATAAAACTATCCAACTCTGTTATAAGCATGCTAGAATGATAGAATTCAAAGAAATTTATCTTAATGGAACTAAATGCCTAAACAGTCAATATTCAGACATCCCTCTCATAAACACACGTTATCAGGGACAACTTCTAGCTCTCTGAACCCTAGAGGGATCATGACTTTGTAAAACTCCAAGTTTCTAATGAATGAATGATTTTTTGCCTGCTTAGTGGCAGCCATAACCTGTCCCAGAGAAATGTTTTAGATGTCACTTTAGACTGGCTTAGAGGTAGTTAGTAGACACTTCAACTACCTGTTGGAATTGATACACTAAGACTTTGCTATCACATTTCCAAATCCTGAAGGAGACACTGATACTATGTGGTGTGTTAAAAGTTCTTTTTACCTTCATGAAAACATTTGTTTTAAAAGGCAAAATACCTTTAATTTTTATTCTTCTAAGATATAAAAAAAGTATAGATTTAATTGAACTACTGTATCTTATCCATCAGGCCGTAAGAACAGACTTCGGGTGTATCATTTGACTTGGCTGAGAAACAAGATTTTGAATAATGATCCAGAAAGTAAAAAAAGACAAGAAGAAATGCTGAAGACAGAAGAAGCTTGCAAAGCTATTGATAAGTTGACTGGTTGTGAACACTTCAGTGTCCGTATGTCCCATTTCATATTTACTATAGCTATTGAAATGTTGCTTCCTTTCATTTGGTGAAGTACATAATCATGGAAGGCAAAACAGAACGGAAAGAATTTGTGAATTTCATTGAGACATCCTCCAGGTCTTTTCTGCTACAATCTTGGCTATTAATAAGAAAATTATGACCAACTAAAATAGCAATTGAAGTTAAATTTGATTTACTTCCTCATCTTTATTTCCTTCCCATTCAACCTGAATATTCCAGTTAAACTGGTTTTTTTCCTGCCTATATATAGCTTCAACTATATAAATATTCTTGATGTATCTTCTACAATGTGCAGAGATTCATGTGGGTTATTTCCTTGAATCGGCAATAAAATAGAATTCCTCTTAATACTGACTAGGAAATTGTATGATGAGTCATAAAAACAATCTTCTAAGACTTGCTGACTCTTGCTCCCACTGTCAGAACTCATGAGTATAATCAGTGTTTTCAATTTGGTTAGATAATGTTTTCATATCCTCAATCTCTTCACAAGCATCCGCTATGAAATGGAGTAGCAACTCTAAGATCTCAGAACTCTGCTTTCAGCTATAAACAACTGCTAAGTAATATCATCCCATTCTGGTTCATTTCTGAAGAAAATCCCCTCTACTATCAGCCTTCTTTATCTTCTTTTCCCCAGCACTGATTGCCCCATCAGGTGAACTGGTACATGGGTGGGTGATAGCTCAAATCGCATTATATGTATTGCAACAAAATATTTCTGTTCAGACTGACCATTGTTGCTCTGAGTATAAAGTGGCTTTCCCAGGATATGTTTTCAAATATGTCCACATATGTACATACATCAATTAAAAGGGAAACTGAGGACCTAGACAACTAAAGGATTAAATACATGCCCTACTTTCTTCTAGTTGTTGATATCACTACTTTCCTCCAGTCATATGATATAAATTTGCTATCCCCAGAGGTGAAAGTTATCCATAGATAGGAGTTTATATTGCAGAACTACTTCCAATTATTTGTAATTTTTTTTTAAATCTCAGTAAGACTTGATTATAAAGGTAGCCATCTAGTAAATCAGTGCTCTTCAGGTCTGGACTAGTTAAGTCCAATTTTCCTGGCTGACCCCGTTCCATTTCACCCTAGAACTCAGAACAATAATAGTAAACCATGTGACTCATTGACAGGTAGACTGGTAGCAGCTTCATATAGGAGTATAGCAATGGATCAATCATAGTTAGTGGTATTTTCATAGCCTTCCAAGATTCATAAAATAATGGAGGGGCACCAATTATTTCTCCATATAAAATTGATAGGAAGGTTTCGCTTAACCAAGAATACTTGTTGGTGGATTTTAAAAAATATTTTTATTTGCACATGGACCCAATACCTTTATTTTAGTTACTTATTTATATGTGGTACTGAGGATCGAACCCAGTGCCTCACATGTGCTAGGCAAGTGCTCTACCATTGAGGCACAACCCTAGCCCATTGTTGTTGGTTTATTAATCATATTTCTTTGACCTGTTTAGAAATGATAAAAAAGAAAATGAAAGAGTAAGCCAGCTGGGTGTGGTGGTGCATGCCTGTAATTCCAGTGACTCAGGAGGCTGAGACAGAAGGATCACGAGTTCAAAGCCAGCCTCAGCAATTTAGTGAGGTCCTAAGCATCTCAGTGAGACCCTTTCTCTGAATAATATACAAAATGGGGCTAGGGATGTAGCTCAGTGGTCAAGTGCCCTGGAGTTCAATCCCTAGTACCAAAAGAATAAAAAAGAGTAAGCTAGACTCAGAAAAAGTGGAGAGAAGAGAGAGAGAAAACTAATCAACATCCCAGCTGTTTTAGTCAGCTTTACTGTCACTGTGACCAAAAGACCTGACAAAAACAACAGAGAAGAGGAAAGTTTGTTTGGGCTCATAGTTTCAGAGGTTTGTCCATAGTGAGCCTACTCTATTGCTCTGGACCTAAGGTGAACCAGAACACCATGGAAGAAGGGCATGGCAGAGGAAAGCATCTCAAGACAATATAGGCAGGAAGAAGAGAGAGTTCTGCTCATCTGGGACAAAATATACACTACAAAGGCATTCCCCCAGTGACCTACCTCCTCCAGCCTAACCTACCTGCCAGATTTTACCACTCAGTGAATCCATTCAAGAGGATTAATCCACAACTCTTATAATCTAACCAATTCACTCTTTTCTTGCATTGTCTCACACATGAGGTTTTGGGGACTATCACATATACCAAACATAATATAACCAAGGAAGAGGGGTTTAACATAAAGTATGAATCTATCAATAAAACATATTCCATGAGAATCAGAAGGGTTGAGAGCAAGCATATACATCCATATGATGTTTATGGTCCTGTTGCATAATTTATATATTATGAAATGTATCAATTTAAAGTGCTTATTAATTATTCACTTCATTACTCTTTACACATGTATAGTACTGCTTTGTACAGATATATCATCTTTTGTCCTTTTGTTATCCATTCATCAGTTGATCTAGTTTCATTCTTCTATATAGGGATATCAAGTTTCCATAGCACAATTTGTTAAAAAGGCTAACTTTTCTTCAATGTGTGTTTTTGGCACTTTTGTCAAGGATCAGATGAATGTACTTATGTGGATTTATCTCTGTGTCTTCTATTCTATTTCATTGGTCTTCATGTTTGGTTTTATGCCAATACCATTCTGCTTTTGTTACTATAGCTCTGTAGTATAATTTGAGATCAGGTAGTGTGAAACTTACAGCATCACTCTTATTGCTCAGGATAGTTTTGACTATTCTGGATCTTTTATTCTTCCATATGAATTTTAGGACTTTTTTCTAGTTCTGTTAGAAATGTTATGGCATTTATATTGGAATTGCATTGAATCTACAGATTGTTTTTGGTAGCATGGCCATTTTGACAATACTAGTTATGCCTACTCAAGAACATATGTAGTCTCTATCTTCCAAGGTCATCTTCAATTTCTTTTTCTGGTATTCCATAGTTTTCATTATAGAGGGCTTTCACCTACTTGATTTGATTGAGTCTCAAGTATTTTTTAGGGTTTTGTGAATGAAATTGTTTGAAATCAGAAAATGTATGCCTTCCAAATTTTATTTTAAAGATTGTTTTAGTTACTCGGAACAACTTACAATTTCATGTGAAAATAATCATTTCTAATAAAAAAGGGCATTGGGATTTTAGCAATTTCATTGATTCTATAGAGATTTTGTTGGATAGTGTTGCTGTCTTAACAATATTAAGTCTACCATGAACATGGAAAGTTTTTCCATTTATTTAGGTCCATAATTTCTTTCATCAGTGTTCTGTAGCTTTCAGTGGACAATTTAGAATTCTCTTGAAAGCTAATGCAGAAACTCCATAAAAATAGATAGTAATCTAATTACATTTGGGGACATTAAATTGTAACCAAGTAGATTTTTCTAAAATTATACACTTTGTGCACTCACTAAGTGGTTATGACATTTTCAATAACAAAACCACTTGAATGTTCTTGTTGATTCTGTGGCATTGTTATTTATTTTATTTTATTATTGTAGTCCAACATGAAGAAACAACATACATTGCAATTGCTTTGAAATCATCAATTCATCTTTATGCATGGGCACCAAAGTCCTTTGATGAAAGCACTGCTATTAAAGTAAGTGATCTCTTTTTCCTTTGGATCATGACATTGTTCTTTTGAGAAGAAGTTGTTTTAAAAAGCACAATATTTTGGAATGCATATAAGAAAAATATATATATATATACCATTATTTTACAGTTGGAATGTATCATATCAATAATTATCATTTAACCCTTTCTTAGATAATCCACAGGCACCACAGCAAGTGAGAATGTGAGGGAAATCCCTTACCCTTGTCTTCACAGGACCTCCACACCAGCTTCTCACTCCCAATTCCTGTAGTCAACATGAAGATCTCTGCTTATAGATGCCCAAATATAGACCTCAGATGCTACACCAAATGACTTGAATCTGAAAAAATCCCTGTTTTCTCTTTAGTTGGGTGGGGGAGTAGAGGGAAGGTGAGAAATTGGGTGAAGATGGTCGAAGGAGGAACACCATTGGAAGAAGAAGGAGAGAAGAGAAAACCTTTGCTCCAGTTACCATACCTACAATAGGTGGGGTTATGTAGGAAATGGGTGGGTCTTCATTCCTTCCAAACTGGAACTCTAAGTACATTTCTCTCTAAACTATTGTAAGACATATTAGTGGTTAGGCTTATTCATTTTTTCATTTTATTATGGTTTAATTGGACTTTTATGGATCAGCCAAGGAAGGGAATCATTTAATATTCCAAACAAGATACTGGTGATTTTTTTAAATCACATCACATAAACAGAGTACTGTATATAATTTAATTACAATGCTACAGAATTTCACTTAAATAATATTATTTTGTATATACTCCATTATAATGAGGGCTGATTAATGGAATGACAGTGTTCTATCAAGTCAAATACCTCTTAACCTGGATATGCATCAGAATTGCCTGGAGAATTTGTTAGACATTTAGATCTCAGACTCAACCCCAGGCTAAATTTCAGGTCTGGAGTAGGGCCTGTCAATCTATATTTTTAGCAAATGTTCCAGTCACTATTGAACTAGTTGGTCCATAGATGGATTTTTACAAAGTGCTGATATGCACACATCCTGATAGACCTCAGTAAGGTATTCACATACTACTTTTGTATCTTAGAATAGGATCTGTTTACATGGTCTGTTTTGTAGTCCAAAACATCACATAACTGTTTTTCTTTTCTTTTTTAATAAAAGAGCATAGTTTACTACATAGATAGTCTGGGTGTGTCCTGACAAATCACATCCCTGACTGATCTTCCTAAATTGGGCTTTGGCCCTGCTGTCAGTGTTTGGATATGGGTTTGTTCTTGGGTGTCTGCTGATTGGTCAGAGCTACCTGGTATGAAATGGAAAACAAAAGAGATAAGTACCAACAATCTGTATAGCCTCATACACAGTTCCTGTCCAAGTCCTCACTCCAGTTCTTGAATTCCAACTCATGACTACAGTATGGTGAATCCTGTGATGCTCAGTCCTCCATGGTGACCTGATCATGGCAATGAATCCTGATTGGCCTTTTGTTTCCTTGGATTAGAAACCATAGAGCCTAGGTTACACCCAGTCTATAGTAGGTTAACATTTATGGCCTTTTTCATTCCTTATCAAGTATGCATTGATCAATCAGCAGACTCCGAAGGAGACTACATGTCCTATGAAGCCTATATACGAATACTGGCAAAAATACAGGCAGCTGATCCAGCAAACCGGTTTAAGAGACCAGATGAGCTCCTTCATTTGCTGAAGCTCAAGGCAAGAAACTTAAAGACAGCAAACAGTGCAGGGGCATATGAGGCTCTTACAATCATTAGCATTTTGATATTTGAAGGGAAACAATATATTTGTCTTTGTTGTTGTAACAGACCTAAGAAAAGTTCTAATACATAGGTCTTTAAATACAATATGCAATTTTGAAAATTAACCTGGGTTTTATAAACCTACAAACCTGGAAAAGAGTGGGGAAATTTTTACCTTAGTTCGAATGCCTTTTGGCCATATTTGTTTTTATATTTTCAGGTATTTCCAACTCTTGGTCATAAGCCAGTGACAGTTGACCTGGCTATTGGTTCTGAGAAAACACTAAAGATTTTCTTCAGCTCAGCAGATGGATATCACATCATCGATGCAGAATCTGAAGTTATGTCTGATGTGACCCTGCCAAATAATGTAAGATACTACTCTCAGATCCCTAGATATTATTGTATAACACTGAATATTTACAACCATCAAAACTGAAAGGTTCAAACATGTGAGTAACAATATCTATACTTGAATGGAGACCTAAAATGTAAGAATAGATTTCCATAAAGTGGTCACACTTAAACAAACATCACTGATGACTTCTGAGTTCAGATAGCTGAGTTTATTCTGCAGAAATATTTTGTTTGTCTATCACCTGGCTTATTTTTTAATAAGTAAAGTTTACAACTAAAATCTGTACTTCTATTGATAAACTGGAATACCTGGAAACCTCAGGCCCATGTTACTAACTGGCCACTGTCAACTTGAACTGATTTATACTTGCCCCTTTTTAGATAGAGATTGTAGAGCATTTAGATAGGATATATGCTCTACAATCTCTATCTATATATCTTTCCATATTTATAATAATTAGCCCTAAGACGTATTTGAGTTTGAAGTCCTTGCCTTAGTCCTTCTGTACCCCACAATATATTAATAGATTTTTTAAAATGCAATGACAGTATCATGGAATTGTTATGTATATCCTCTTTTATTGCATTACTTTAACAGTGGTACATAGTAAATTATCATAAAATGTTGTTTTATCATACCACTTACACTTTTAATTTCTGATCAAAGGGTTCAGCATTGCAAAAGCAAATGTACCTAAACTCTTAAGTAGTGAAAATATGGTGCAGCACCTAAAATATGAATTGTTTTAAAAATATCCTCACATAATTTACATAAAATACTTAAATATAATATAATACCCCTACATGCACACCATACAAAACACAATTCTTTGTCTAAAATTTGATGGTGGCAATGCTTATTTTCCTGTTGAAAATTACATTTAAAAGGAAAGCCTGTATCACCTTTTTTTACATCAACTATTTTTTTAATTCCCATTTATTAACAATTAAAATCATAACAGCTTAGCATGGTATAAAAATTCCTGGAGAAAAATTGTACACACTATTAAATTAGTATAGATGTGATATTTTTGAATAGCCTTCAGAATCATCTCATACCTCTGTAATAAATTACATGGATCAATTGTCAGTACATTAATGAATACTTTTTAAAGGATTTTGCTTATATTAATAATAATTAGCTGATCACCAGTGATTTTCTATGATTATATGCAACTTACCATGTTTATAATGTGAAAAATACTGAACCAACCTCAGATAAAACCACTTAGATATAAGGTCAAAATAATTTTGATATGAATATTATATTATTCTTTTATATATTGTGAATATTGTATTACATTTTTATAGATTTCTGCATCTTACTTTTTATGTGGGTCAAAGAGAATTTATTTAGAATACAGGGCAATATTGAACATTGCAGCATTGGTCCAAGTTTATATTTATTTGAAAAGTCATTCAAGAAGTTTAACTCAGTGTTTCACCTGACTAAAAAACAAAAAATATTTCATTTTTGAATAAATTCATTAATTACTGTGGAAGCTACAATGAGAAATGATGCATTTTTAAAAGTCATGTTCTGACCTAATTAGGATACCTTATATATATTCAAAAATATTTTTAGAAGAATGCCCTAGTATCTTGACCCATTAAAAGAAAGAGTCACTAAGGGAGACAAGGGGTGTCTTCTGAAACAGAATGTACTAAAAATAATAACTTTTCAAGAGTTCTAGATTATAAAACATGTAATGTTACAAGGGAGCCATGTGTGCTACAGAATATCTGGTTACTTCAGAAAGAAGATAATAACCTCAGAGTCTGTCTTGATTTGCAGCAGTCCAGTTTTATTGTTTACAGATTTTACTGAGACAAACTTCTTTCTTGCAATTTTCTTTTATTCTCTTCATTCATCTCTTTTCTGATTCAATTGCTCATGCAAGTGCCCAGGGAACGTATTAAAATTGCTTTTCGCCTCTGGATCCCCATTTTAGTTTTAAGGATTGTTGTTGCTGAGACATGGCCTCAAGCCCTTGGTCTGAGTACGCTGGGTTTGGCAAGTATAGCTTTTGATCTTTTTTTTTTTTTTTACCTTCTAATTTGGAGAAAAGAACACAATTGTTTATTATCAGGGAATATCTGTAGTTTAAGCCAATTTTGTCACATTTTATGCATCATGAAATTTGGAAGTACTTAGATATTTCTTAGTATTTCCTCTTATACTACCTAATACATCTCTGAATCTTGTATTCAACCGATTTTTAAGATTATGAAAATTTGATAAGAAATTCTACATTTTTTGCAAAGGGTTATGACTATTATATTTCAAGCTATGATGAATATAAAGTTGCCCCTTATAAGTGTGTTAAGCTCAAGCTATTTTTAGGTTTATTTTCTATTTTTATTTTAACAAATTTTACTGACAACCAAGGATTGTGTACTCATTACTTGGTGGACACATTCATTATCAAATTATTCATCAAATTATTTCTGAAATGAAACTTAAATCCAAGTCTCTTGTCTATTTTTTTTTCAATAACTATACATTATACTTTGTGTAATTTAAACCAATTTCTCTGTATTAGGAAATGTATCTCTTATTTTTTCAAACCATTCTTTCTCCTAAATAAAAAGGAAAATATTAAATAGTGATCACATTATGGCATAAGGAAAGCAACTCTTTTGTTACCTTCCTTCCTACACTTTGAATCTCTTTGATCTTTATTGCTCAGCCAAGCTGCTTCAATTACAATAGTAGTGGTAAAATGTTGAACATATAAATTTTTATGAAACATAATTCCAGCCCTTGGAACTCATTATACCACAGAATATCATCATTTTACCTGATTCCTTGGGAATTGGCATGATGCTCACCTTCAACGCTGAAGCTCTCTCTGTGGAAGCAAATGAACACCTCTTCAAGAAGATCCTTGAAGTGTGGAAAGACATACCGTCCTCTGTTGGTATGTATACAATTGATTATTATTTCATATGATACCAAATAAGTTTTTCAAGGATAAATATGTGTCCTAAGTGAAGATTTCCTGAATTATTATATTCTCAAGGTACACAGTGTTAATTTGGAATCCTGCACATGTATTCCCTTAGTAAAATGAAGCAATTTTTTGTGATATGCTTAGCACATTCATGAAGAATACCAAAAAGAGACTAATTTGGGTTTTCTGAGTGGTTCATTTGAAACAGTTGTATAATTGAAATAGAAACTAATTCCCTCCACAATAATCTATAATTTTGCTTAAACTCCCTTTGCTTGCAATCTTTACACAAACATTGAAAATGCTTCTTTCCATCACAAGGATTTGGGGGGCTTACCTTTATCTTAGGAAGCTTCCAGTCAAAGAAGAGCCAAATATTTCTCTTTTGTATAGTCAGTAGTGTTACCTTCAGTGAGTGATGTGCCTGTGAAGAATCACATCATTTAGAAAAAAGAAATATGTCTGACCTTGATACCTATTAGGTACCACCCAGATGGCAACATAGAGGTAACAACCTTTTGAATCTTCTTTAAACCAGGACATTTTTTCTTCCTAACCAGTGAACAACTTACTACAAGACTGAGAAATCCAAATAATTTGAGATTCTTATTCATATTTTTGAGGCATGATGACTATACAAGTGATTCCAGATAGAGACCAGAATGCAAAGTAAAAATATTAGAGAGGGTAGAATGATTAATTGGAGAATAACTATTCCCAAAGGAAAGAGGAGTTTAATGAACCAAATAAAGGAAGAAGGAAGGTGTGTGTGTGTGTGTGTGTGTGTGTGTGTGTGTGTGTAGAGAAGAACAGAGAAAGGAGAGAGAGATTGAGAGAGAAAAAGGTACTTTATCCAGATAGAAGCCTTAAACCTCTGAAATCTCAAAAAAAAATGGCTGAAAATTATCCTGCAGTGGCTTTAAGGATCAGTTTGAAAGAACTGTTTATAATGGACATTGTTTTCCTATGGAATGATGGCACTTTGCATTGCATCTGCAGAATCTTTTATGATTTGCGTACATAGTTCAGAATTGTCCTGAAAACATGCTCCATTTTCCTCAGCAAGGTAAGAATTCACAGAGGATATCAAACCATTTTAATTGACAGAGATAAATGCTTACAGTATAATTGACAGATCTCAGGCAAAAGAAAGTGAAAAAAAATAATCATGCTATAACCTTTATAGTAATACTTTTGTGATCAATATATTACAAATTGGAATAAGGTAATTCAGTTTAAATTTGGGAACTCAAGATATGCCTATATTTATGCCACTAGACAATCACAGCAATAAAAGAGATCTTGAAAAGTCATCTTGTATAGTTCTTATAATTAGGTAGGAAAATTTCTCACCTAAACCAAAAAGTCATCTTAAGGTACTAGAATTTGAAAGACATCTACATGTAAAGTAAATCATAGTGCTATAGACACTTTATATTTTGGTTTAAGTATTAAGGATATATTGAGAATATATTATATCACAACACTGATATTAAGGAAATCAATTATTCTATTTTTCGGTCTAAAAACAATTACTTTGCTTTTTAAGACTTGCCCAGATCCAGATTTCCTGTATATAAATTTTACATTTTCATGTGGTAAATGCCTTTGACAATGACATCAATAAGATCATTGATCTACATTTTCAAACAAATATACAGAAACATAACAATTACAGAAAGTTTTACTAAGTGTTCCCACTTTCAAATCACTAAGTAAGTTCTATTTCAGAAAGCAAACTAGCTTAGTAGCTTGTTTAAGTGGCAGACTTATGTGTTTCAGTATTAAGATAGAAATTAGCTGTATACTTGGAATCAGCAAGTAGCCTGTGCATTAAGTTTAGAAAGTCTATTTCTGTATGTGATTGTTGACAAAAAATGCCATTTATTTATTTATTTATTTATTGTAGTTGGACACAATACCTTTATTTTTTTATTTGTTTTTATTTTCATATGGTGCTGAGGATCGAACCCAGCACCTCACATGTGCTAGGTGAGTGCTCTACTACTGAGCCACAACCTCAGCCCCCAAAATGCCCTTTTTAATGAAGTAGTTACATGGGTAAAAAAATATATCTATTACTTGTTCCCATTGCTCAGGTCACTTGTTTCTTCTCTATAATCTGGAGTGGTTTTAATTCCAGTCTGAAATAAGACTTACAAAGTTCCTGCAGGACAGCTACTTTCTGAATCAAAATATAATAGCAATTTAATTATAACTTTAATGTCAATTTTATAAACAAAATTAGTTGAATTGCAATATTAAAGGGGGCAGAAGATAATGAATGTTTGATAATTTTATTTTAGGGATTCTTTGCTCACACTGCATGTGAAAGTCATTTTTACAGAACATGGTGGCACATGCCTGTAGCCCCAGCAACTTGGGATGCTGAGGCAGGAGGGTCTCAAGTTTGAGGCCAGCCTCAGTAACTTAGCAAGGCCCTAAATAACTTAGGGAGACCCTGTTTCAAATTTTTAAATAAAGTATTAAAAGGGCTGGGAATGTAATGTAGCTCAGTGGTAAAGTGCCCCTGGTTTCCATCCTTGATTAAAAAAAAAAAAAAAGTCTTTTTTATAAAAGTTCAAAATTTTCTTCATGAGTTCTTTTTTTTTACATTTTTTATTGATTTTATTTTTAAAAAACATGTGGCATTTATACACCATGGAGTATTACGCAGCACTAAAAAATGACAAAATCATAGAATTTGCAGGGAAATGGATGGCACTAGAGCAGATTATGCTTAGTGAAGCTAGCCAATCCCTAAAAAACAAATACCAAATGTCTTCTTTGATATAATGAGAGCAACTAAGAACAGAGCAGGGAGGAAGAGCAGGAAGAAAAGATTAACATTAAACAGATACATGAGGTGGGATGGAAAGGGAGAGAAAAGGGAAATTGCATGGTAATGGAGGGAGACCCTCATTGTTATACAAAATTACATATAAGAGGTTGTGAGGGGAATGGGAAAATAAACAAGGAGAAATATGAATTACAGTGGATGGGGTAGANTTTATTTTTATTTTTTGAGACAGAGTTTCACTAAGGTGCCCAGGCTACCCTCACATTGTCATCCTCCTGAGAAGCTGGGATTACAAGCCTGTACCGCCAGACCCTCACAACTTTGAAATCTTTTGGAGTTAAATTGATATAGCTTTCTAAGTATATTAATTTAGGGTGTGAAGTAGCACACCATGTCGACCATCTTGTCCCAGTCTTAGATACTTTTAGAGTTTGAAAGGAACAAGATTTTTTTAAAAAAAATAATGAAGGTGATATTTTTTGTTCTTCAATCTTAATATGAGCAAAGACAATAATATACTTTGTGGTCATATAGGAAATTTTATCTACAAAATCACAATTCTTTAAAAATATTATATGGAGGGGCTGGGACTGTAGCTCAGTGGTAAAGTGCTTGCCTCGAATGTGTGAGGCACTGGGTTCGATCCTCAGCACCACATAAAAATAAATAAAGATACGGTATGTTTATCTACAACTAAATAAATATTTTTTTAAAATGTTGTATGGTAAATAGCACTACATGGTGAATTAGATTTACATCTTCTTTTATGTATATTTAATGTATTCATATATAGGTCAGGTAAATTTGGGTTTAAACAAAGTCATCTTAGAAACTTTGAAAGATAAGAGAAAAATTAAAAGACCTATACTCATATCAAGCAGAATTTATTCCCTTCAAAACAGAAAAAAATGGAAAGTCAAATTAATGAATTCTGATGTAAATCATGCTAATATAAGAATGAAATTGTTTTATTTTGTGTTTTCTAGACTATTTTCACTTGAGTTACAAATCTTGATATTATTTTAAATGTCATGATTTAATTTAGCTATGGAATTTTCCCTACAAAATATATAAAGAATAGCATCTTGAAATTTAAACATTTAATGATTTTGCTGCTCCCAATACCACAAAATACCATACAACACCAGATGACTGTGTGGTTATCTACATAATTAAGTTTTCTGCTTTAAGGCAATTTTTGTCATAATCTATATTGTCACAAAGTATTATAAAACAGGGCTAAAATAGTTAAGATCTTAATAAAAATTTCTCGAGCAGGAAAAAGCCTTAAAAGTGTCAAATTAGCATTGGTTATGCTTATAACATGGTAACTTATTCAATTATATTAAGGTTGCCAAAGTAATTATTTGAACAAATCATTTTAACACTTTTAATTTTTAGGAATTAAGTTTCCATGTGTGTCACACAAGCACAAATATGAACCCTTATTAGAAATTCTTATTAGCCACTTAGACTATTAAAGAATACCAGTGAATAGACTTAGATTTCTACAAAGAAGGTAGAATTAATCTTTGACTTTTTCTGTGGTCTTAGAGAAAATGAATACAAGAATTAATAGAGATCTAGTAATTCAGTGTTGGTCACGATGGTGCCTTAAAATAGCTAGCTTGAAAACACTGTTGAACAGCAAAATGGCCAAATCATAGAAGAAGGGGGAAAAGGGATGGGTTAACCTGAAATATAGGAATGAAGCAAAATAATCAAACATTGATTGTGATTTTAATTTTCTATCACTGACAAAAAGATTTTGTGATTTTCTGATATTCATCATTTGTATTTTAGCTTTTGAGTGTTCCCAGCGAACCACAGGATGGGGCCAAAAGGCCATTGAAGCGCGTTCTTTGCAATCAAGGGCTCTGGAAAATGAGCTGAAACGCAGATCAATTAAGAAACTGAGATTTCTGTGTACCCGAGGTGACAAGGTATGTTAATACTCTTCAGTTAGAGCAAAATTACAGCAATCATTGAAATTAACTAAAGAAATTTGTGTTGTATACATTCTGTTATGTATTTTTAATTGGCATATTATTGATAAAAGAAACAATTTTTCTCTTTTCCAGTAGAAATATAAATTTGGTAGATAATAAAATTCTGTTTCAAAATGACCTATTTTCAAAAAAAGTAAGAATTTCTAGTTCTGTCTTACACAAAATTTATCCATTTTTGGTTTGGGAAGAATTAATTATCTTTGATCCATAGTCATTTACATATTTATATTAAAATAATATTTTTAAACAAAAAATGTTTGAGCAAATCTGTCTTTTCAAAATGTTTTTGTATTTTGTTTTTGGTGAATGTGTATTAATTGTACATATTGATGTGGTTTGGTGTACTATTTCAGCACATGCATGCACTGTGAACCAATTTAGTCCATCCTCCATTTATCTACCACTCCCCACACCCTTCCCAACCTCTATTAACCATTATTCTACATTCAGGACAACTTTTCTTAGCTTCCACATGTGAGAAAAAAAACATGTAGTGCCTGCCTTTTTGTGCCTGGATTATTTCACTTAACATAATTTTTTTTCCAGTTCCATTCATTTTTGCTGCAAATGATAGAATTTCATTTTTTATGGCTGAATAATTTTCCATTGTGTTTATGTACCACATAATCTTTATCCATTCATCAGTGGATGGATACTGAGGCTGATTCCCAAGCTATTGTGAATAGTTCTACAATAAATATGGGCATGAAAGTATCTCTTTATTGTAATGATTTCATTTCTTTTGGGTTTATATCCAAAAGTGGAATAGCTAGGTTGTATGATAGATCTATTTTTTTTTTGAGAAACCTCTACACTGTTCTCCAAAGGATGTACTAACTTACTTCCTCACCAATAGTATATGAGAGTTCTTTTTTCTCCACATCTTTGCCAGCATTTTTTTAAAGAGAGAGAGAGAGAGAGAGAGAAAGAGAGAATTTTAATATTTATTTTTTTTTAGTTTTCAGCAGACACAACATCTTTGTTTGTTTGTGGTGCTGAGGATGGAACCCAGGCGGCACCATGCCAGGCGAGCGTGCTACCACTTGATCCACATCCACAGCCCCGCATTTTTGTTTTGTTTTGTTTTTCCAGTGGGGCAGGGGTAAATAAGTCTTTTACAACTTTCAATATAATCCAATAATAGAAGAAGGAAAAGGTTTTTATGTTTTCAATGCACCTAATTACATGATATCTTTTTTATGCTTGGTAATGTAAAAGTTATTAATTTATATTCCCAAGTATCTATTATGAAGTCTGTTTTGCAGACAAGGAAAATAAAATCAAAATTTGGCAATTACTTCTGTAAGTTGATTAATTTCAACAATTATTTCAAATAGCTAGGTGGAAAAGTACATTGCATGAAACCATTACCATTTCTACATATTATGGGAAATAATAGTGTGAAGAAATAATCCTAATAAGAATAAGAAACTTTCCTATTTAAAAGACATTGTAGAGGTTTCAAGTTAATATCAGAATAACTAGAGTAAAGCAGAGCAAATTAAGGAAGGATGTTGATTTTCAATGTAAAATGATGTAATGGCAAGAAGCAGTGTTAGAGGCCATATAGACCTACAATGCAGTCCTGGTTCTGCCAGTTAACTAAGTATGAGAACCTGAGGAGTTTGATCTTTCTGAGCCTTAGTTTCCTTCATCTCCAAAATAGGAATATTAATAATTGCTTTGGGAACAAATGTGAAAATTCACAAAATGTGTACTTCGTAAGCATCTCACAAGAATGTCTGGCACATAAAATATGTTAAGTCAAGTAGCTAGTGTACCTGATCTTCATCATTATTATTATGTCTCAGATTCTCCTAAGTATTTATCCAATATGAATGTCAAAAATCTTAGTCCTAACAAGAGGATGTGTGTTTGATATTTATGTCCATGTTCTGTTCTGAGGAACAGTCCATGTTTACCCAACATGCCCCTCTCTAAGCCATTTGTTTTAACTCATTATATCAATCTATTGGTCTCACTATATTTCTATGAAATGGAAAATTGCAGGAAGCAGAAATTTTCAGTGGCTTCTTAAACACCAGAAGCAATGATAAATAACATCAGAGCAATTTTTCTTTTATTGAAAGAAATGCCAACTTGAATAAAAATAGATTTTTAAAGTAAGAAAATCAAAACTCAAGAACATTAGCATATGAATCTCACCTACAAAAATATTTTATTTAAACTATAAATTGCAATTTTATGGAATATGGGGAAGGTTATTTTTAAGTTTGTAAATTAAACTCCAAACTAATTTAAATTTTTATTCTTGGTTGGAGGAAAACCTATTTCAAACAACAGTTTGACTTAGTATTTTTTAAAATTTTTTTTAGTTGTAGACAGACACAATACCTTTATTTTGTTTATGTATTTTTAATACACATTTTTTAATGTGGTGCTGAGGATTAAACCCAATGCCTCACATATGCTAGCTGAGCACTCTACCGCTGAGCTAAAACCCCAGCCCCTTGGCTTAGTATTTTAATTACCAGATGCAGATAAATTGAAATTATAGCTATATACTAGTACTTCACACTTTTGTTTATGAAATATCTGGTTAAATGTATTAAATATCTACTGATAGTGTTTTTCTCTTTCTTTTAAAGCTGTTCTTTACCTCTACCCTGCGCAACCGCCACAGCCGTGTTTACTTTATGACCCTCGGAAAACTTGAAGAGCTCCAAAGCAATTATGGTGTTTAAAAGGTTCCAGTGATTTATTATAACATTTATAAACATCACATATATGCAATTTCATCTTCAGATTTTAGAGATTAAAATGAGCATTCAGTTTTATTGTTAGAGAAAAATTAAATCAGAAACTTTTAATGTAGCTCAGAATAGTTTTAATGAGAATGTAGCTTTACATATAAAATTAACTATAGCAAGCTCTATGTACTCCAGTGGTGTACAATATCTTTTGCACAAACTTTGTAACTTTTGTTACTGTGAATTCAAACAAACTCTTAGGACACTTTGGACAGTATCTGTATTCATATTTACAACAAGGAGTAAAGAAACCTGTCATAAGTTAGATTACAAGCAGCATTGGCCCTGAACAAGTTCTCAGAAAGATAAAACAAACTACATGTAATTTTTCTTATCATATAAAAAAAAGTCAGATTGTGAAATAAAAATTGTAGTGAATATTTTATAACACAGACTAAGGTTGAACAACCTGCATGCCCAGAGAAAATTATAGCAATAAAGAAAGGAAACTCACCCATTTTCTCACAATTAAGCCTGCAGTTAGAGACCGGTTATGTTCTTTTCACTCATGTTAAACTGGTTTTCTCCCTACAGTAAGAATGAAATAAAGCCTCAGATGCTTTCCTCATAATTCCCAAAGATGTGCAATAGCTGTTTTTACACACCACCAAATAATACACTTGTAAGCCTGAATGCAGGACTGAACTCCAATACACATGTACTGTAGAAAGAGTTTTTTTTTTTTTTTAATACTTTAGGCGTCAAATTTTATCCCCAAGATTGGCTGACTTTTTCAAAATTATTAACTACACAATGGTAGGACCATCAGACAGCACCAAATATTTACCAAATCTCAGAATAAAAATGTCCCTTCATTTAGTAGGCAAAATAAAAACAAAACAACAACATTTTCAACTGCTAATACTTAAATTTTCAAATTATATTACTATAAAATCAGAAATTCATTTGAAATTATTTCAGTGATAATTCCATATGTAATGACTTAATGTTGTAAGTAAAGAAATGAAAATATTTTGAAAAAAATATAACCTTCTTCATATACCTAATTCTGCAAAATTAGAGTAGTGAAAGTCATGCTAGCCCATCACTCACATATAGACGCCATAAATAGGTGATGTTTGGTCACCTATGGTTACTACTACCTGGTGAAAAGCATAATTTCTGCATATCCATCCTCAATAACATGGTTAGTTCTGGAGCAATAGAGAAGCAACAGAACTACCACAAAGTATACCTCATTAATAATTCCTCTAGCTCTGTTCTAAAATCTGAAGACAGTGCTAGTGGGATAATAATTTTCAAACTACCTGGTTCACCAAAATAAGAAGCAGCTGACTGTGTGATTTCATCATAGCACATCATTTCTTGGCACTTTGCTGCCAGAAATGAAGATTTGGATTTTCCTAACAACTTCTATCAAGAGTGTAGTAGCTCAATGTTAAGAATTTAGGAGAACCTAAATCCATGAATTAAAGTAATAAATGTGATTCACATTTCTGTTACTGTGATACAATAATGTGATCCTAAAACTGGCTTATCCTTGAGTGTTTACAACTCAAATGACTTTTTTAAATGAAGTAGTTTTAAAAAGAAAACAAACTTTTATGTCAAATCATTTCCTTAGAAGTAGTCTTCTTTATTTTAAATTTGTACACCAAAAGGCCATGGGGGAACTTTGTGCAAGTACCTCATTGGTGAGCAAATGGAGCTTGCTATGTTTGAATTTCAAGATTTTCTCATTTAGGTAGTATGTAGAAAAAAGTATTTTAAGGAATTCATTTTGTTTCTTCATTATATTTACTCAGTGTTAAGCTTAATAAGTTTTATCTTAAAATCATAGTTTAAGGCAGTAATACATTAAATCTATCTTAGGAATTCAACTCCCATTTGTATTCTGTGGTAGTTATTCTAGTATATATACACAATAATGAATGGCATCTACAAAGTCACCCCAAAGTATCCACATAAGAGAGATTGTAATGTGTAACTGAGCTTTAATGAATAAGGTATCATGGAAGAAAGGAAACTGGGCACACATCAAGAAGAGGAGGGATTCAAATGTTAGTTAGCCAAACAGAAAGGACCGAAAATATTTGAAGCAGTTCATAGGTGATGGATATTTCCAATTTTGATGTAAACTGGTTTGGAATTTCCATATCCTTTGCCAGCTGAAAGAAGAAAGTAAAGGGAAAGTGAAATTTCATAGTCACTATATTTTGTAACAGATAGAAGAAATTATATCTGTGCTTTACTATTGTAGCAGCAGTACTACAAACCCAGCCCATCACAGAGATATGGAAGGGGACTTCTGTAAGCCAATTTTCCCAGCCCTGTGGTCTGAAGCATGAAAGTTCTGGCAGGTTGTGAGCAGCACTAGTGATACAGTGTGGTTTTATTTTAGCGAGATTAATTTTTTCATTAAAGCCCTTGTTCAAAATAAAAGGTATAATTAGAAATATGGAAAATCTAGAAAATTTTGGATGAATAGGGCTGATAAAATCTGAGTAGTTGAGTCAGTTGAAATAAGGTAAGATCCTCAGAAGAACAAAACAAAGGAATAATCATTAAGATGTTAAAAGAAGCAAAGCAGAATCACACAAGAACACACACACACATACACACACATACACACACACACACACATATATACACACATACACACACATATACACACACATACACACATACACACACATATATACACATACACACACATACACACATATACACACACAGATACACACACATAATAGAATGCATAAGTTTAATGTTTTTCATAATACTAATTTTGAAACAAATTAATCCCTGCCAAAATTTCTGCCAAAATTCATTTAGTTGAGACACTATAAAATGAGGAATAATGCTACACACATTCAATGGGATATTTTAAGTACTCTTCAATTTGTTTCAATAAGTGTGTCAATTTCAATTTGTATTCAATCTATACTCTAAAAATATCAAAAAAATCTTTTGAGAATGGTAATTGCTTAATCAGAAATTCTGTAATAAATCATTGTTCAACTTCTAAAAATAAAAATTATCAAAATTATTGATTTTTATCATTATTGAAGTATATTTGTCAAATGCCTTGGAATTAAGATTGCTTGAAGGAGTATTCATTTCTTTAAAATATGTAATAATGCATTGATTAAAAGATGTTAGAGGTTCTGCCTAGTATTGCATTAGGAATTCTGGCTGAAGAAGTAGATATTAATCTGATTAAAAATCTTTCTATCTACAGTAGTGAAATTAGAAATGGATAAAATTTCTTCTAAATACATGAGACTTTACACAGACTCACATGAAATGGGTGAAACCCAGGCAAGTTTTAATGCTGCTTCCCTCCTATTCTTTTTTGTAAATAGTTTTTTAGTTGTAGATATACACAGTATCTTCATTTTATTTATTTATTTATTTATTTATTTATTTATTTATTTATGTGGTGCTGAGGATCAAACCCAGT
>NW_026000261.1:8710858-8728112 GCF_001458135.2 Marmota marmota marmota | reverse complement strand
ACACTTGCAGCCCCACCGCGTGTCCTATATCCCGAACGATGAACGACCCTCTCTGTCGATTCATCTAAGGCCCCAGTGCTGTGGTGGGGTGCATCTGGGAACCAACAGTTTAATTTTTCCGGACCCCTTTGGTGGGCACACCCCCAGAAACTGGCGGCTAAGATCTTGGGTGTCGCTGCTGGTGTTAAGGGGAGGTGGGGATCTGGAATCCCCTCTGCGTTCCCTACAGACACGCCCCCGGAGAGAATCCCGAGGTTTCCTGGCTGCTTGTATCTGGGGGGGTGGGAGTCACACACCTGCTAATGTGGATTCCGCTGGGAAGGAATTCTGTCGGCAGAACTTTGGTGATGTCACCTCTCTGCTATGGCGGGCCCCAGGCTCCTTGTCGGAGTGTCAGAAGGGAGGGGTGGGACTGGTCTGTCTCTGGTTGGTTTCAGCTCCCGGTTTGCTATTTTATGAAGGCTTGGCGAGAGACCTCTTCCTAGAGTCCCTGCACCGCTCCTGCTGCGCTGCGCCTCGGAGGCTAGCCGCCCTGACGCGGGGGCCGGTGCAGACAGCCGACAGTCGCCGAGTCGCGCAGGCAGCGGCTGGCGGGTCTGGACCTCTGCACTGCGTGGCGGAGATTCACTCGTCTAGCGCAAACTGTCACCTCCAAAAATCCTACCGATTCCCAGCCGGTCTCTCTTTAGTGGAATTTTGCTAGGAGTTTCTCAGCAGGTCGAATCTAAGCGTATCCATGCGTCTCTCTGACCCCGTTGTTGAGGAGGTACTGAAAGTGCTGCCTCCCCTCTCGCCGCCATGTTGGATCTCTCTGATGTGCTCTTAATAAAGTTTACAAATAAAACTGGCTTAAAGAACAAATATTGTAAACTGGGGTTGTGGCTCAGTGGTACATGTGTGAGGCACTGGGTTTGATTCTCAGCACCTCATATAAATAAATGAATAAAATAAAGATCCAACAACAATTAAAAATATTTTTAAAAGAAAGAACAAATATTGTATGTTTTATCAAGATTTTTTTTTAATGTTTGCTGCTGATTTTAGTTTCTAAAAACTTATTGCTGGACTGGGGTTGTAGCTCAGGGGTGGAGCACTTGCATCTCACAGTGTTCAATCCTCAGCACCACATTAAAAAATAAAAATAAATTAAAGTTATTGTGTCTATCTAAAATTAAAAACATTTAAAAAAAACTTATTGCTAAAAGTAAAATTGAGTCCTACAAATGTTAAGATTTATACAAATTTTCATTTGTTCTACAATTTCTCTCTCTCTCTCTCTCTGGCTTGTACCTCTAGTTAAATAAACTATATGCTTTATTGATGCAGATGCTCTAAAGCTTTCAAAATCTGACTGTATGAATATAACACTGATTATCTTGATTTTTCTCTTAGCATAATATAGAGGCGACTAAGTTTTTTTGCTAACATCTCTAATTATAATACCTTCTATATGTTTGTAGTCATTTTTACTTAACATGAACTAGGGCTCTATAAAAGTGAAGCTTTTTAAAAAAGGATTTCCTCAAATGAACTGTTGAATTTATGTTATAACTTACTTTACAATATATATTTTAAAGTATATATGTATATATTCTTACTTGATGAAATGACATTAGTTCTTCTAAACTGTGTTTAAAGTTATTATAGTTCTATAAAACATACCTAAGTTCTAAAGATTTTTTTAACCAATTTGATGATTAACCTTCATTAACATAAGAAGGACTATAGCTAATAGGTTATCTAGTGCAGATATGAAAGGATTGCTTTCTTCTTTTTTATTTGCTTTTTTTAAAGATATATATGACAGTAGAATATATTGTAAACATTTTACATACATAAAATATAACTTTTTCTAATTAGGATCCTGTTCTTGTGGTTGTACATGATATGGAGTTATACTAGTTATGTATTTGTATATAAGGATAGGAAAGGTATGTCCAATTCATTCTACTGTCTTTCCTAATCACATTTCCTCTCCCTTCCCTTCATTCCTCCTTTATGTAATCTAATGAACTTCTTTTCTTCTCCTCCCCACCTTCCCTTGTTGTGGGTTAGCATCCGCATATCAGAGAGAACATTCTGCCTTTGTTTTTTGGAGGACTGGCTTATTTCACTTAGCATGATAGTCTACAGTTCCATGCATTTATCAGCACATATTATACTTTCATTCTCTTTATGGCTAAGTAATATTCCATCATGTATAAATACCATATTTTATTTATCTATTCATCTGTTGATGGCACCTAGGTTGGTTCCATAGCTTAGCTTAGCTGTTGTGAATTGAGCTGCTATAAACATTGATGTGCCTGTGTCCCTATAGAATGCTGATTTTAAATCCCCTGGATATATACCAAGGAGTGTTTATATATATATATATATATATATATATATATATATATATATATATGGTGTGTATGTGTGTGTATACATATTCATGTGCATGCAAAAATATGTAACAACAAATCCCACCATTTTGTACAACTATAATTCACCAATAAAAATATGGAAAAAAGAATGAAACAAAACACAATTATTAGGACTCCAAACCCCATCCTCAGGGTTTGGTGTGAAATTTAATCTTAATCATTTGTGCTTTCCTCATCCATCCATTATAGTTATGCAAAGGAGCCACATATCTTTTACAGATGAGAAAATTCAGGGGTACCCACTTGTCTATAGTTTATACAAACCCACATTGATATGTTTATTTTTCGCCTTAATTTCTTGAAGTTGCTCTAGCGGTTCTGTGCACATATGGCTGTGGAAATCTTTGTCAAATTTGAGATCCACATGCCTTGGATCATATCCACAGTGGTCACACTAACTCCCTGGATGCTGGGAGTGTATGAGTCCCTGCTGTTTTGCAAGCTTTAGTTCCTCCTCTCCCTTCCCATTCCTGGTGAATTTACCCTTCTCCTTAACCTTTTATATTCCTGTCCCCATTCCATCCCACATACAATTCATTTACCTCTTTACATTTCCTTTTGACAATGACCCAATATAATTGTGCCAAAGAATTTAGGCTTAAAAAATACAACATGGGGTTGTGGCCCAGTGGTAGAGCACTTGTCTAGCATGGGTGTGGCACTGGGTTTTATCTCAGCACCACATAAATAAATAAAATAAAGTATTGTGCCCATCTACAACAAAAAGGTCTTTAAAAAGGCCAACATGATATTTTCAGACTTGTTTCTCTTTAGGTTCCATTATATAATCTCTCCGTCCACCTGAATACCTCATAAGCTAGGAGAGGGGAAATTCAGTGAAAACAAACTAAGACAACAATTATTCTGTCACCTACATATAAAAGTATCAAAATAATATAATAAATCATATTTTAAAATTTTAGATGAGACAACATTATTGCTCTTGATGGCCAGAAATTCCTAATCATGTCTCATCACCCACTTCAATCTCTTCCTTAGTACCTTTATTCTTTCCTTGTGCTGTGTAGCAGCTTCCCAGTAATTGTCCCTTCTATTCACTGCCCCCTTTCTCCCTAAAATCTTCCACCCTTTAAGGTATTGCTGTTAGGCTATATTACCTTTTATTTCTCTTTGTGTCAGTCCTATATATTCACCCCATGCCATTCCTTCTTAGCTGAGTCCATTTGTGCCACTATAACAAAATACCTGAGGTTAGTAAATTTGCAAAGAACAAAAATTTCTCATAGTCCTCCAGGCTGTAAAGTCTAAGATCAAGGTACCATCAGATTTGGTGTCTGGTAACAGCTAATCTCTGCTTCTAATGTGGTACATTGTTGCTGTGTTATCCAGAGGGGATCAATACTGTGCTCCTATGACAGAAAGTATACAGGGAACAAATTTTCCCCCTCAAGACAACTTATAAAGCATTGATTCAGTCAATGAAGGTGAAGCCACTATGGTCTAATCACATACTAAAGACCCAGTCTCTTAATACCATTGCATTGGGGATCCAGTTTCAACATTAACTTGGGAAGGGTCACAAACATTCAAACAATAGTATTCCTCATTCCATGAGTTCCTGCCCGATAAACTTGAACACATTATCTGTAACCATTCATGCCCACAGGAATACCCTCTAGAATATACCATTACCAATAGCTATACTTCTCTCATACGTGCCCTAGTATATATGGGTGGGGAACCGGTGTCTCACAACCATAGGGTAGAGGCTTTCAGGCTTTTCTCTCTTCCCATGCCACAAAAATACCCTGGTGTCTCTGAATAAGGAAGGGAAGTATCATGCCCTGCAGAGACAAAGATGATTCCCAGGCTTGGCTGATTATTACTGAATAGATCTCTTGTTTTTGATAATGCTCAACCAGCATAGAACAGAATCTAGTAAAGAAATGCCTTTGGCCACTGAACCTTCTGATGGATTATGCTTGGAGATATTGCATACACTTCTTAGGTGGTCCTGCTGGGATTCAGTCCTTACTACCTGTAGCAATGGTTCAACAATGGTAAGTCTCATGTATGTAGGAATTTATACATGTTTTCTAAATTTTCCAGTTTACTGGAATATAGTTTTCCAAATGGTTGCTAATAATCCTCTGGATTTCAGAGGTGTCTTTTATAGTAACCCTTGTTTCATCTCTGATTTTATTAGTTTGGTCTTCTATTTCATTAGTTTTTCTAAGCATTATCAGTCTTGCTTAACTATTCATAAATATCAATCTTTTCAAAGAACCAACTCTGTTTCATTGATCTTTGTATTATTATTATTATTATTATTATTACATAATAAATATACAGAATAGTTGGTTTCATTGGTGTGTTCACGCATGCACATAACATAATTTGATCAATATAAATCCCCAGTTCGTTCCCTTTACATCCTCTCCTCCCTCCCCCAACCTCCTTCCTCCACTCTCCTGACCTTCTATTTTCATAAGATCCCCATTTTTTTCTTTCTAGCTCCCACATATGAAAGAATACATTTGACCCTTGACTTATTTTAGTTAACATGATGTTCTCCAGTTCCATCCATTTTCTTGTAAAAAAACATGATTTCCTTCTTCTTTATGGCTGAATAAAACTTTGTTTTGTATGTATGTGTGTGTGTGTGTACACACACATGTATACATATATATACAATAGAATTGCATATATACAATAGAAATATATATATATATATATATATATATATATATATATATATATAAAACACGATTTCTTTATTCATTCCTCTGTGGGCAGACAGACACCAATCTGAGTCCATGATGTTTGTATTGTTTCATTCTCTGTCTCAGTAATTTCACTTCTGATTTTTATTATTTCTTTCCTTCTACTGGTTTTGACATTGGTTTGTTCTTGTTTTCCTAATACCTCGACATGCATCATTGGATTATTTACCTGAGATCTTTCTGAATTGTTTTTTTTGTAGGCACTCAAAGCTATAAATGTTCCTATTTAAATTGCCTTTGTTACATGTATGATATTTAACCTCCAATTATTTGTACAGTTTCTCTATTTTTTCTTGCTATTGATTTCTAATATCCATTATGCTCTTAAAAACTCAAGGGATTTTCTCTTTTTTTAATATTTGTTAAGACTTGCTTTGTGGCCTAATATATGAAATTCTCCTTCATATACTGCATTCTTTCTTAGTTCATTCCTTAGTTCATTAAATTAATTCATAATTTTAATCATTTTTTAAAAATTCTTTGGCATTTCCTATACATCAATGTGTATGGATTCAGTTGTTTGGGAATTTTGAACTTTTAGAGGCATCTTACTGCCTTGTTTTCTCATGTTTTATTTTTTATATGTTGAAGTTTTCTCTTTTTTTGGTGGGGTATATATCTATCACTTTTACATGAGATTCTTTTTCTTGAGCCACTTTCTGTGATACATCCTGGCCTGGGACACAAAGCATCCACTCAATGTGTTCAAAGCACCATTGAATGGGTTCAAAGTGGTATGTTCAATCCCAAGCTCTACTTTGAGAGGAGAAAATAACAGTTATAGCTACAACTTGAAATCAAACCATATATCAACATACAATAAAAACTTTTTGAAAATGTGCTCTAACAATCCATTAAACAAAGAGCAGAAGTGGGAGGAGTGATTATATAGAATACACGAAAGACTATGTAATAATGGATATAAAAATAACATTAAACTGCCAGGTGCAGTGGTGCATGCCTGTAATCCCAGAGGCTCAGGAGGCTAAAACAGGAGGATTGCAAGTTCAGAGCCAGTCTTAGCAATGGTGAGGTGCTAAGCAACTCAATGAGACCCTGTCTCTAAATCAAATACAAAATAGGGCTAGGGATGTGGCTCAGTGGTCGAGTGCCCCTGAGCTCAATCTTCAGTACCCCCATCTCCCCAAAATTAAACTATATACAAAGTAGAGGAGAGAGGGAATATAGGGAAAAATTTAAAATTTGAAAAACAAAAACAAAATTTGGGGGGAATTATGAGAGAAGATAAATTGATAAAGAGAATAAATAAAAAAGGAGGGAAGGGAATACAAATGAGAGAGAAGAAATATTTAATGAACAAATGTTTAAACTACTTCAAAAAGTTATATAAAAATCTGAAATAACAACTAGTGATAGGAAGCTACTCAAACCAACATAGGAAACTATAAGGTAAATTGAAAAAAATATGAAAAAGTTCTCCTTCTTGAGGTGTTTAACATGAAAAGAATTCTTTCAGGTACTTCCAGTTTTTAAATCTTCCTAGCATCAAATGCATGGGCAACATCCAAACGTTGGCTGGGTATCATCTGATTAGTTCTGCCCATGGAGACAGTGGCCTTCCACTGGGGTTGGGGATGTGTATTTGTTTTTACCCATGTCTAAATACGGCTCTCGTTTCAAAAAATTGCATGGAGCTCAGTCATCAAAGCCTATCCATCCAGTGGTTGCCACAACCCCCCTCCCTTTCTTGTATAAACCTAGGCATCTCCGGGTGTTTGCTGTGGGCCTGTGAGCCTGAGGACACTCTACAAACTGTCCTGTCCCACCCTGATAGCCAGATCCCTCCCTAGCATGCATGGTAGTTTTGTGTGCTCTCAGGGATTTCTTGGTTCTTGGGAAGAATCAATAGTGGATCCGGGTACAGAGGTAATCACCAAGACTTCACCCTGCCCTCCTTCAATGCAAATTCAGGTGGCTCTGGAAATTACACAGCTGGTTTGAGAACTTATTGACTCTCTGGTATTGCAGAATGTCTGGCTTCATGGTTTCCCTTGCCCAGTAGACTAAATTCTCTCTGGAAGGGTAAGGTATTTTGTATCTTAGGCACACACACACAGAGGTTCTAGATGCATGGAGAGAAGTATCATACATGGTCAGCAGAGTGGGCCCACTACCTTTCCTTTTGCCAACCAAGAGATTTCCCTGGCTTCAGGTTTGGGGCAATGTCATTATAAATTAGAGAAGAAGAAGGATGACGAAGAGGAGGAAGAGGAAAAAGAAATAGAAATAGAAAACCAAAAGCAAAGTGACTTGCCCAAGGCTACCTGCATTAAAACTCAAGTTTCCTGACTTTGAAGCTCTTTCAGAAAAATCATACATAATGCTTCAACAATTTTGAATCTCAGTTATCATAACATATCCATCCAGTATTCAAATAAAAACAGCATTTTATATGGGCAAATTGGTGAGCTTTATATAAATATGTATGCATACACATAAATAATAAAATATTTTTAGTTTCCATTTATTGAATTTAATGTGTCACTATATTTAAGCAATTTATACATTACTGAGATAAAAATTATAGTCATCCCACTAGTGGGTATAATTAGTTTAGTTTCACACATGGGAAACTAAGATTTGGTGAGGTAAAATAGTTTGTGCAAGGTTATACAACTTAAAGTAAAGAATTGGAGTTGAATTCTGAGGTCTGCTTCCTGAAGTCCATGCTTTTTTTTCTGTTTAAAGTACTGCAAAAAGAACCCAAGGCCTTGTGCATAATAAGTAATATTCTACTACTCAGTATACTACCAGGCCCTTTAATGATTCTTTTCCTTAATTATTAATAAACTTTATTTTTACAACACCCTTAAGTTCACAACAGAATGTAATGAAATCAAGTGTACGTTTTTATCCACTGTCTTATCTCTGTCTTATCTCATACCGTTCCATATAGGAACATATGAAAATGCCTCTCTCTCTCTCTCTCTCTCTCTCTCTCTCTCTCTCTCTCTCACACACACACACACACACACACACACTCAACTGTCTTACACATATGTGTAAGCAAAAAGTACCTTAATTAAGAAGGGTTGTGTCAGAAGCTGTCCCATCCTTCTTAAGCCTGGTACTGGCTATCTTGATCTGTACTGCTGCAAAAACATGCCATAGACTGGGGAACTTATAAATAATAGGAATTTCTTACAGCTATAAATGCTGAGAAGTCCCAAATCAAGTTGATGGCAGATTATGTGTGTCCGTGAGGATTGCTCTGTTTTTCCAGGACATTACTTGTGGCTGCAACTTCTGGATGGAACAAACAATGTGTTCCCACATGACAAAAGAGACAGAGGGACAAAAATGTTTAGCTGGTTCTCTCCAACCCTTTTGTAAGTGCACTAACCCCATTTATAAGAGCAGAGTCCTTGTGGTCTAATCACATAGTATTGTCCCACCTTTTAATACTGTTGCATTAAGAATTAAATTTCAACATGAACTTTGGAGGAGACACAAATATTCAAACAATAGCACTGACCTTTAGTTTAAATTAGTCAACTATTTTTAGCTGGGAATATTGCTGCCCAGAAGAATGAATGGATTTCGGAACATTCCTACATTTGATCTATGATTAACTTCTGGCCAATCAGATAAAAGTAACATGTAACAGCTTTCTTTTTTTTATTGGTTGTTCAAAACATTACAAAGCTCTTGACTTATCATATTTCATACATTAGATTCAAGTTGGTTATGAACTCCCAATTTTACCCCAAATACAGATTGCAGAATCACATCGGTTACACATCCACATTTTTACATAATTCCCTATTAGTAACTGTTGTATTCTGCTACCTTTCCTATCCTCTACTATCCCCCCTCCCCTCCCCTCCCATCTTCTCTCTCTACCCCATCTACTGTAATTCATTTCTCTCCTTGTTTATTTTCCCATTCCCCTCACAACCTCTTATATGTAATTTTGTATAACAATGAGGGTCTCCCTCCATTACCATGCAATTTCCCTTTTCTCTCCCTTTCCCTCCCACCTCATGTATCTGTTTAATGTTAATCTTTTCTTCCTGCTCTTCCTCCCTGCTCTGTTCTTAGTTGCTATCATTATATCAAAGAAGACATTTGGCATTTGTTTTTTNGCCATGCACAAAAGTTAACTCAAAGTGGATCGAGGAGCTAGATATCAAATCAGAGACTCTGCGTCTGATAGAAGAAAAAGTTGGCTCCGATCTACATATTGTGGGGTCGGGCTCCAAATTCCTTAATAGGACACCCATAGCACAAGAGTTAATAACAAGAATCAACAAATGGGACTTACTTAAACTGAAATTTTTTTTTTCTCAGCAAGAGAAACAATAAGAGAGGTATATAGGGAGCCTACATCATGGGAACAAATCTTTACTCCTCACACTTCAGATAGAGCCCTAATATCCAGAGTATACAAAGAACTCAAAAAATTAGACAATAAGATAACAAATAACCCAATCTACAAATGGGCCAAGGACCTGAACAGACACTTCTCAGAGGAGGACATACAATCAATCAACAAATACATGAAAAAATGCTCACCATCTCTAGCAGTCAGAGAAATGCAAATCAAAACCACCCTAAGATACCATCTCACTCCAGTAAGATTGGCAGCTATTATGAAGTCAAACAACAACATGTAACAGCTTTGAAGACCCTTATAAAAATGCTGGAGTTTATATTCTGTGCCTTTTATTTCAACATTTCCTCTGTCCTGCTGCCCATAATGCAGGTGATGCTTCAGAACTCAGTGTTACGGTTTCAATATTAGGTGTCCCCAAAAGCTCATGTGTGAGACAATGTAAGAAAGTTTAGAGGTGAGGATATTGGTTTATGAAAATCTTAACCTAATCAGTGCATTAATCCCCTGATAGAGATTAACTGGGTGAAAACTGTAAGCAGGAATGATGTAGCTGGAGGAAGTGAATTATTGGGGAATGTGCCTTTGGGGTAGATATTTTGCCTGTAGTGAGAGAAGTCTCTTCTCTCTCTGCTTCCTGGTGCCATGTTCCCAGATGCTTTCTTTCACCCCACCTTTCACTCTGACGCTCTACCTCATCTAGTGCCCAGAGCAATAGAGTAGGACATCTATGGACTGAGTCCTATGAAACTGTGAGACCCAAAATAAACTTTTCCTCATTTAAAATTGTTTTTGTCAGATGTTTTGATTATAGCAGAGAAAAAGCTGACTGAAGCACTAAGGATGAGAGCCACAATTCAGCATAGTGAAAAACAAGCTGGAGGAGCTTGAATTCTTAAGAATTTCATTGATCAGAGCTGCCATGTCACCCCAGTACCATGAAGCTCCAGACTTTTACATGAGAGAAAATACATTTGTAAAGTATTTAAGCAGCTACATTTTAAATATTTTTTTGTCACCTGCAGTAAATCCTAATCCTAATTGTCATGAGCATGAAGTAATTTTCACACGGGGAACTAAAGACTATGAATGCTGTCAGGCTTAGACTCTACATACTTATTTAGTGCCAATGAGTCTGCAAGCCTATGGAGACTTTTCCCTTGGCAATATTTCCCCAAATATAGATGAAGAGATATTCAGGGTTTCGTTTTTCTTTGATATTTACATAATCGTCCCTAAACAAAAGCATCATAACTCCATGAAACTAAATATGCTTTTACTTTGTCATGCAAACACCTTCTTATTACGGTTTGAATATAAGGTGTTCCCCCAAAACTCCTGGATTAATGCAGAAATGTTTGGAGATAAAATTATTGAATTGCCAGAGCTAACCCAAATAGTCCATCCTAGTTTGAATGGACTGATTGGGTGGTAACTGTAGGCAGGTGGGCATAGCTGGAGGACGTGGGTCACTGGGGGAGTTCCCTGGAAGGTTTCATCTTCCTGTGGCCCCTTCCCCTCTCTCTACTTTCTGGATGCCATAAGGTGAACAGCTTCCCTCTGCCATGCCCTCCCACTATGATGTTCTGCCTAACCTTGTACCCAGAGCAATGAGGTCAGCTGACTATAAACTATCTGAACCCATGAGCTCAAGTAAACTTTTCCTCTTCTAAGATGTTCTTGTCAGATATTTTGGTCACAGCAACAAAAAATTAAGACACCTTCTTAGACAGGTCCATCACATAGGTGGAAGAGACTGAGCCTTTGTTGACTACACCTCAGAGGTGCTATCCTTGATGAAGACTCTTATTAGATCAACTCATCTCTTAGGGAAAAAAAACTTGTCTTCTCTGTACACTAAAGGTTTACACGTTATGCATTGATGCACAGCTGCCAAATTGAATAGGGAGGGCACAATAGAAGTGCAATTGAATCAACATGGCAGAATATAGAGTCTAGCAACATGAATCAAACTATGCAATAGACATCAAGATGAAATAACAATAAGGGTAAGTACAAAACTGGAAACATTAAAGTATACTAAATCCATAATGCTGAAACACACCCTGACCCACTCCCAAGAATCACTTTTGGATCTTATGAAATGGAATAGCTGTGAGCATAAAATTAAATGTGTCATAGCACAAGAGTTTCTTCTATATTTATATATATTAGATAATTTTAACCTATTGTATAGATATGTCAAAAGGTGTGTACTACTAGTTTCAAGAAACTAAAGCCCCAAAGATTATTATACTGAAGAAAGCTTTATAGGAGAAACAGAGTTATATTATTCAGGGGCACAATATGATAACAAATTATGTATTTGGATTGCTGTACTGAGTTTGCATACAGAAATAGTGACATTTGAACAGACAGAATATCCATGAAGGTAAGCATTACAAAAGATTAGCCCACATGATGGCAACTGCAAAGAGCACCTATGGGTAGACAGTGTCAATCAGTAATAAAAATCAGCTGTCTGCACAATGGCAGTGAGATAAAAATGATGAAAATGGATAAATTTAGGAAAAGTCAAGAATAGAAATAGTCAAAGAATTATTCAAAATTCACCAATTTTCTTTTGTGCTTAATATTTATGAGGCATTCAAATAGATGCTGTGAATGGAAGAGACCAAATCTGTTGCAACATGAGACACTGAATATATAAAATGAGTAAGTACATTATATAGAATTTTAGAAGATGATATATTATGGAAAGTATACTAAAATGGAAGAAGATGCTGGAATAGTTGGTTATAATTTAAATAGGATGATCAAGGTATATCTCACTGAGATGATCCTTGAGGAGCTTTCTTGGAAATGTGAAAGAAAAAAAATTATGCATATTGAGGGAAAAAAAGTATGTATTAATTTGAGGGCTAGTGAAAAATCTTGGGAGTTAAGATTTAAAGATGACTGTATTTCTTTTTCAAATAGGTAGCAAATAACTTTTGTGACCAGCAAAGTATTTGACATCCAGAGGTGAGTAAGGGCAAAAGTTTAGATTATGGTCAGACAAAACATAAGGCAAATCTTAGGAATTATCAGGGAGATGCTTGTGAGAGGAGGGAACCTATCAACAATAGTCCCATTGGTGGACCTATTCTGATTCTTTTAGTGTTAGAAGTGCGAGCTGATTGCCAACAGGATAAGAGGAATGTGAGACACCGTACATTTCAAGCTTGAGCACTTGAAGGGAAACACTTTTCAAGGCTTGATAGGCCTTCAACGAAGTGATGCTTTATATAACCTTCATCTTATTCAATAAATATTTTAACTTTTAATATTTTGAACTCTAGGCTTTTGGTCTGACACTACTATAGATACATGGGATATACATCAGGGATAAAAAAGAAAAGGTAATTAGTGCTTTCGTGAAGATTACATCTAGTAAAGGCAGAGAACAAACAATAATGTAATTAATAATTGAGACATATAGAATGTAACACTGTGATAAGTTATACATAGAGAAAGATGTCAAAGTTAGATTAGTGTGTATTTAAAGTTCCAGAAGAATAAAACAGAGATCCTGTGTATTTTTCCCTTTTCTCCGGCGGTAACATCTTGTGATATCTTACAATAACACAAGTAGTTACTTATATTGATACAGTCAAGATACGGAGCCAGTCCAATCAACTTCTTATCTTTTTGATACTGCCAGTTCTTGGTGACAAGTTCTATGTCTTCAAGTGTTGAAGTATAACATTATAGAAGCATGCCCAGGCAAACATATGAAGCAGGTTTTATTTTAAAAAATAGTAACACAGACCTCTCCCAGGAGGCAGAAGGGGGCCATAACTGGTATCCTGGTATCCCAAGAAGTGAGAGAGTTCTGCCCCTTTGATACATTTTAGACTTTCTCTGTTGTCATACCTTCTTCCCCCTTATCTCTCTCCTCCTTGTGTATGTGACTAGGCCCAGGAGATTGGGGGTGGTGGGGGACAAAAGGTGAGAAACAGGTGGGCTGGAGGGCCCAAGTGGAGTGATTCTGGCAGGAAGGGGCCAATGGCCCAGGGAGCATTAATTAGTTAGTAGTTCCTGCTCTGCTCAGGAGTTGCTTCATTAACCACCTTTTGGGAGGGGCGATATAGGCAGGGCTCTGAATGCATTAATATTCCAATCTCTCAGGGGGTGGTCTCCAACTTCCCAAATCCAAACTGGCCTCCATTTTCTTGATCCAACCCCAGTACCTATCTACACTGACTGACTATCTTTAATTCTGGCTTAACTTTCATATTTAAAATTTTCAAATTTCAATGGTTAATTGCAGGTGTATAGGAAACAATTTTTGTATATTAACTGTGAATCTGTTACCTTGATATACTTATCATTTCTGGTTTTTGTCAATTCTGTGAAATTTTCTCATAGGCAATAATGTTTTTATGGTTTGGATCTAGAATGTCCCCCAAAAGTTCATGTATTGAAGGTTTGGTTCCCAGTGCAGCAATGTTCCAGAGGAGGGGATTTGGGAAGTGATTGGATCATGAGCACCCTAACTTTATCAGTGGATTTATAATTTGAAATTTGATGGCATGTTGTGGAGGTAGTGAAAATTGTAGGAGGCAGGAGCTAGTTAAAGATGTGGGTCCTTGAGATTGTGCCCTTTGTAACTATATCTTGTTCCTGGCACTGTTTGTGACCCTCTGCTTCCCAGCTGCCATTAGGTGAGCAGCATTGCTCAACCAGACTCTTCTCACATGAGGTTTCTGCCTTGGAGCCAGCTGACCATGGACTGAAAGCTCTGAAACCATGAGCCAAAATAAATCTTTCCTCCTCTAAGTTGATTTTCTCAGGTATTGTGACAGCAGGGAAAAGCCAACCAATGCAACTATCACTTAGGAAAATAATACATTGAACTACTTTCTTCCTAATGTATATGCCCCTTATGTCCTTATCTTAATGCCACCAAGTAGGACTTCCAGTATGACGTTTAATTGGGGTTATAAGAAAGGATATTGGTATCTTGATCCTGACATTAGGGGAAAAGGATACGGTCCTCACCATTAATTATGATGTTAACTGGAGGTTTTGAGTAGATCATCTTCATGATGTTGAGACAGTTCCTCTCTGTTCCTACTTCACTGAGAGTTTCTTTTTTTAATCTTCAATGGGTGTTGGAATTTATCAATTTTCTTTTTTTCTGCATCAATTTACATGACAATATGCCTTTACTCCTTAGCTTGTTGATATGATACACATATTTACTGTTCAATTGTTGAAGTTTGCTAGCATACCTATAATAAATTTTAATTCAAAGTACTGTACAATTATTTTTGCAAACAGTTGGATGTGATTTGCTAATGTTTTACTGGGAATTTTGAATTTTTTTGTGATAGATTTTGGTCTCTATTTCTCTTACAATACAATGTCTTTATCTAATTTTCATATTATAGCAATGCCAACCAACATCATTTTCACAGTTTCAATATGAGATATCACCCCAAATCTCCTGTGTTGATTGAGGAATATTCAGAGGTTATCAGTCCATCCTAACTTATATGGAATATCTAGGTAGTAAATATAGGTTGGTCTGGTATGGCTGGAGGAGGAAGTTAGGCCACTAGAGATGTGCCCTTGGGGATTATATCTTGTCCCCCTGTGATTCATATTCATATTCTCTCATTCTCTTCCCCCCAACTCCTTTCTCTCTCTTTTTCTTGGTCACCATAAGGTTAGCAGCTTTCCTCTCTCATCTTACTTCTGCAATGATGTTCTGCCTGACTTCTGGTCCAAAGCAATGTCTGCCATGCATGAACTGACTCTCCAAAACCATGAGACAAATAATTTTTTTTTCACCATATTGTTCTTGCCGGATATTTTAGTCACAGTGACAAAAAGTTGACTAATACACTCATGGAAGCATTCACTCTACTTTTATTTTCTGGAAGAAATTGATAGAATTTTGTTTCTCCTTTAAATGTATTGTGGAATACATGAGGGAATCATCTGGCATTGGTAATTATTTGGGGGAGGCATTAAATGCATATATAGTTAAAAAGGTAATATTTAATATCAGTAATGCAAGTTTCCACCTTAGAGATCTGAAAAAGAAGAAGCACAAAGCATGTAGAAGCAAGTAGAAGAAAATAATAAATAAAAAATTGAGCAGAAATAGAAATAAATTAGAAAGAGTAAAACAATGGAGAAAAATCAATAAAACTGGAAGCTGGTTCTTTAAAAAGATAAATACAATCAATAAGCCTGTAGGTTAAGCTGACCATGAATAAAAGAGAAAAGACACAAATTACCAATATCTGAAATGAAAGAGATCTACTGATCTCATGGACACATAAGAATAATAAAGTAATATTATGAATAACTACATGTCCACAAATTTAATAACTTAGATAAAATGGGTCAATTAAAAAATAAACTAAACCAAAACTCACACAAGAAGAAATAAATCATTTGAACAGGCCTATATCTATTGAAGAAATTGAATGAACAATTAATAGGCTCCCAAAATACCTTGGCTATGGTGAACAGTACTGAAATGAACATGGAGGGGCACAAATAGCTCTTCAATATAATGGATTCAAATCCTTAAGGTGCAGATCCACAAGTGGGATTTCTCCATCATATGGTTTATAAATAAGGAACTGAAACAACTCAGTAAGAAAAGAAACATCTTGATTAAAAAAACTGGCCAAGGACCTGAACAGAAAATTTTCAAAATAAGACACATAAATACCCAACACATACGAAAAAATATCAATATCCGTAATCATCAGGGAAATGCAAATTAGAACCATAGTAAGATATTACTTCGCACCTGTCAGAATGGCTGGCATAAATAAATGAAGGTAAGTGGTGGCAATGATGTAAAGAAAAAAGAACCCTTGTACACTATTGTTGGGAATATAAATTAGGACAACCGTAATAGAAAACAAATGGAGTTTCTTCAAAAAACTAAAAGTAGTGTTCACTATTTTTAAAACAAAAGTGAACTATTTTAATATTTAAATATTTTTTATATTTAATATCAATTTTTCAGTGGGTCTGTATTCTTGAGCTATGGTATTTACTAATATTTATAGGTTTCTCCTCCATAGGTAAGACAGAAAGATTGGAGGAGGCTAAAGCAAGGGGAATGTTTTCTATGACATTGCATATAGCTCTAATAAAATCTGTTCCCCTAGAAAGAAGGGTCTTGGCTATGTTACTTTTCTCTTCTTGCTAGAGTGAAGATTGAGTATTTTTTGCCCTTTACCATTATAATCTGATGGGCTTTTTCAAGGTAAAACTTATGAAAATTTAGGGACTTCCTATGAAATTTCTCACTCTCACAATGTTTGACACTCAAAATTATTGATGTGTTCCTATCACTTTGTGTATTTAGTGACCTCTGTTCAGGTGAAAAGAACTGGCTTGTAACTCTGGACTCTCCAGATTTAAGAATGGCATTTTTCCTGCCATTTTTTGATAATTCCAAAAAAATGTCATCGATTTTCAGTTCATCCATCTTTCTCATTTTTGTAAGTATGAGGATTATGACCTCTAAGCTCTTTACATGTCAAAGTTGGCAACATGTCAAAGTTATTTTTCCCTGTGTTTTGTTAAACTTAATTTCTCTTTGTACCAGTGACTGAACCCAGAGGTGCTGACTTACTGCTTTCTTTTTCATTGTGGTAAAAAAAAAAAGAAAGAAAGAAAGAAAGAAACTTGTCACAAAATATACCATTGTAACCATTTTTGAATATTTAGTAAAATAGTGTTAAATATATATA
>NW_026000261.1:8676655-8710833 GCF_001458135.2 Marmota marmota marmota | reverse complement strand
TATATAGTTGTAGTTGGACACAATACCTTTATTTTATTTGTTTATTTTTACATGGTGCTGAGGATTGAACCCAGTGCCTTGCATGTACCAGGTGAGCACTCCACTGCTGAGCCACAACCCAGCCCATGAAGTTGATTTTGATCACCTCTGTTTGTAAGCAGAAAGGAGCTTTAAGAGGGTTCCCAGTCAGGGAACCAAAAATGTAAGCACAAAGAATGAAGGCAGGAAGCCACCCTGGGATCAGCTAGTTTTTTATTTAGCAGAAAAATCAAGCAAACACTGAGAGGCTCATCTTCAGGGCAGACAAGGAGCTTGGACCAAGACAAGGGTCCGAGTTTTATATACTTCATTTAGGGTGGGACAGGAAGGTAGTTTCCTGGGGTTTATTAGGGTCAGTGGATCCATTAGGGTGAAACAGGAAGGTAGGCAGGGAAGTTATTGGGATCAGCTTATTCAATGGGGTGGGGAGTCAGATGCCAGTCTTTTGTGTTCTCCTGTTTTCCTTCTGGCCTTCCCCTGGCTAAGGCCTGAGCCTTTATATGACCAATTTCCAATTTAGGACTCACAAGGCAGGTGGGGGAAGAGCTGTAGATAGGAGAAATGCCCTGGGGCCTATTTTCCATATCCTTCACTATTCACTTTGTCAATGAGAGAGGGAGTCAGGCCCTAGGACTCTGGGAATGGCTGAATATGAGATACCTGGAACTCAACAGATGATTTTTGGCATCATTTATTAGTCATATATACTCTATCCACAGCCTCATGGAGGAGGATACTATATGCCATGCAGAGCCACATGAACTTGGGAGCAGAATGGACCAAAAGGGGTGGGGGTGAGGCTTTTTAGTGAAGGAAGAATGGTATGACCCTGGTTCCCCAGGAATATGTGATTGGCTTCTTTAAATAATTTCACATTAAGTGGAGAAGTTAAATCTGTTACAACGGAGAAACAGAGGGCCTACAGCTTGTTTCATATAAGACTAGCTAGGTGGTGGGACTTTTCTTGCTTGAATGAGAGGCATGACAGAATAAGCAGGAAAACTCAACCACTTAACCTTTTGTGCCCTGGGAAACTCAGAAATCCCCCCAAAGATATGGATCTTCAAGCCTTACGATACAGAACTGTAGAAGCTAGATATAAAAAATAAATATCTAATAACTATCGAGTTCATCAACATTTAAGAATAGATTTAAGTACTCTATCCCTATATAAATAGAAACACTGTTTACTTGAAGTGGAGGTAGAGTTTGACTGGAAAGGGACATGAGGAAACATTTCTAGATCAATGTAAATATTTTATTTTCTGATTTGAAGATTATTTTGAGACTGTACATATCTGTAAAGACTCAATAAGACATTTTCAAAATAATTATTTTACTCTATTGAAATTATAATAAAATATGTGCAGGACTGGACATGAAAGAGAAAAAGAGAAGCAATGCAGGAGATAAAGGATGAGATGAGATGAGAGAATTTGAGAACTAGTATTGATAAATTTTGAAGTTTTCTTATGAAAGTCGGGTAAAGGAATATGGTGTTAACAGGGAAGTGAGATCAAGGAGCATTTTTAAATGTCAAAATAAAACAGGAAATTCATAGTTTTTAGAATAATCCATTGGAATGCAAGAAATAATAATTGTCAAGGAGAGAAAAGGAAGAACTGCTGGAGCTCAAGGTAAAAGTAGGCAAAAGAATGTGTAATCTAGTGCAAAAATAATGCTTATAGAGAAGAGTAAGAGAAATTCATCTTTATAATGTACAGGAATTTAGAATAGATCAGCATTGTGTTAGCCATCATTTGTTTACTGTGAACAAAATAAATGATGTGAACAATTTAAAGGAAGAAAAGTTTATTTGGGGCTCACAGTTTCAAAGATTTCAGTTCATGGTCATCTGGTTCTATGATTTGGGCCTGAGGTGAGATAAGAACATCATGGTGGAAAGGCATGATGGAAGAAAGATGATCAGCTCATGAAAGCCAGAAAGCAAAGACAGAGAGAAAGGAAGGGTCTGGGGAGAATATATATCCCTACAGGACTTGCCCCCAGTGACCTACTTCCTCCAACTAGGCACTACCTCTACAGTTTCTATCATCTCCCAATAATCTATTCAAATTATTAATCCATAATGGGTTTACCCACAAATGAGATTAAAGCTCTCATGATTCAATTATTTCCTAGAATTCTCACCTCCAAACACATCAGATTTGGGGAGACATGCCAAATCCAAGCCATAATAGGCATAGACATTGCTAAGTGGATAACACTAGTAATGGTACCAGTTTGTGGAGATTCTTGTTTAATTTATTCAATTTTCACTGAAAAATAGGAAACAAAGTCATCAGTTGAGAGAGGATGGAGGAGATTATATTGGAATTTTGAAGCCAGAGAAAGTGTGAAATGTGAAATTTAATGGTCCAATAACAAACAATAAGCCAGGTACAGTGGTATCCACCTGTATTCCCAGCAACTTGGGAGGCTAAGACAGGTGGATTACAAATTCAAAGCCACTTTAGCAACTAAGGAAGGACCTGAGTCCTTAGTAAGACCCTATCTCAAAATTAAACATTAAAAGGGCTAGGGATATGGCTCAGTGATAAAGCATCCCTGGGTTCAATTTCCAGAACCAAAAAAAAAGATATTTTGGTTGCATCAAAAGCATCATTTATTACCTTCTTTAAATGTGTGGCAATTAATTATTGTGCATTATTTTCTCCAGTTATTATCAGTTTTTTAAGTATACACATGGAACGAAGTTGTATTTAATTGAGATTATGACTTTCCCAAATATGACAAAGTTATAGAGGTAAGAAAGTCAAAGACATGTGTATGAAAATGATTATGGTTGACCATGGAATTTGAGTTAGATAAAATACATAAATATGGATACTGATTTAATGGACTGCCTAAGAAAATGCATTTGGAAGGAAAAAGTCTATAGCTTTAAAAAACATTTGGTTATCTTCTTTTTAGAACAAGTTCAGGTCATCTGACCAATTTTCTATTAGGTTCTCTGCTTTATTCACTTATTATTCTTATTATCATTTTGATTTCACAGCTGAGAGCATTGTAATTCTTCCATTGATTAGCCCTATAAATATTCTTATCCAGTCCTGTTCCCAAAGAACTCTGTTTTTACCTCTATTCAATTATATATTATTCTGTTGAAATTGAAAAAAAAAAACATATAATTGTAAAAGTGCCACACATTCTTTATTCAAAAAATGATGTGTATAACATAATAATTTAAATGTCCTATGTCCACACCCACCTTTACCTTTACTTCTACCCCCTTCTACTCAGGGCCAACTACTAACAGCTATGTATGTATGTCAGCAAATCAGAAATTTAGTTGATTTTCAAACCTTCTCTCTACAAATACAGTATTTTTGAAGAGTAAAAGAATTGCAAATATTCATAACCGAATAAATCTAGGCTTTCACAGACTTATCAAATTCTGGGAGTTTAAATCAGAATAACCAATAAGAAAAGATATTCCATTAGCAAAATCACTTTTATTAAAAGATGATTACTGTTTCTGATGATACTGCTTGTGCACCAGGAAAAGAAGCATTTCACACTGTCTGGAGCAAAATTGAAGCTGCCAGATGCAAAAGAGAAAGTGGCTAATGGGGCAAGTTTAAATATCCTCAGTGTTTTCAAAGTAAACACTCGTTAAATATATTGACAAAATTCTTCAGAAATCTATGGCAGGCCAATGGGAATGTTATGAACACACGGACTATTCAGGCCAAAAACTAATTGTGTATGTGTTAGTGCTGAAGACTAGATAATAAAAGACAATAAGGAAACAAGCACAGAAAGAGGAAGTTTTGATCAACATCACTTGAAGCCCCCAGTACAATATCAGGGGAAGAGCCCTCATCTAACACACACACACACACACACACACACACACACACACACAATTTCTTTTAATTAATTCAGAAGAAAATTTCCTGACTCTGGTCAGTTATGTTATATAGTTACATGCAAAAGACCCAGGTCAACAGTCAAAAATTATTTAAGAGCAATTTAAATATTCACCTTATTTCTAGCAGTAGCTCCTGGCCTTTTCCCATGTAAACTGAGCTAATATTTTTCACTGTATTTCATTTGGCAACAATTTGACCCATTATTACAGCATTTCTGGGTGTTGCCAATGCATCAGGGGATGCCTTCTTGTACTTGGTAGTAAAGGAGGAAAGCATAGGAATACTTACTTTTTAAAAGATTTAGTCATGATTACATAATACTAAAAGCTAACATTTATTAGGCACATATCACACAATAACTCCAAGATGTAGAAGATGTAGGTGCCATTTTATCATTTTCTTTGTTCCAAGTAAGGAAACTGAGAACCAGAGAGGATAAGCAAGTGGTAGAAACAACATTAAACTTCATGTTCTGATGCTAATATCCATGTATGTCTTTGGTATATGTGGTCCTTCTACTGAAATCCATCAAAAGTTGGGGAAATATGGAAAACAATTTCGGTAAACTTAAGCAAGTGTAAACATATAACAATAATATTAAAGGCCAAGAACCAATAGGAAACTGCAGAACTAGGCTAGGAATGAGCAAAAGTGGTGTTATAGAATGATTGGTCTAATTAGGACACTGCCGTCTTAATTGCCTGAACCTAAGAAAATTTCAGTCTCTTTACCCTATGATTAGGATTCAATATCTAACCACTCAGCATTAGATTATCTAAACTTAGGTTATATGCCTGCCTCTTAGAGAATAATAGAATCATTTAGTAGACCTAATATAAGGGCAAGGAGTAAGTCTTTAAAAGGAAGTTGGAGCTGGGCATGGTGGTGCACACCTATAATCCCAGTGGCTTGGTAGGCTGAGGCAGGAAGATCAAGAGTTCAAAGCCAGCCTCAGCAAACACAAGGCACTAAGCTACTCAGTGAGACTCTGTCTCTAAAGATAATACAAAATAGGGTTGGGTATGTGGCTCAATGGTTGAATACCCCTGAGTTCAAACACCAGTACCCACTTCCAAAAAAAAATAGGAAATTGGAGCACCATTAGGAAGGGGAAAAATTATGTTTGGTTTCAAAAAAGCAATACACATATACCAGAATTCATGCTTATGAATTCCCAATATCTATACATCTTCTCATAGACACTTCAAAAAAAGCTCCTGTCTAAAATGATACAATAATTTTACATACAATGCAAAACAAATTTTATCAATTCTAAACATCTCATCAGTCACTTTATTGACCTCCAATTCTAAGATCATTGGCACAGAATCCATAAGACTTCCAATACATAATTAAAATGGTTCAATATTCTTCAAACTATGGACTAGATTTAATCATCATAATCACAGTTGATATCTAGATTAAGAGGAAATAGAATACATATTAATTAAAATATATAGGTATATATCCATGACCAGGTAGAAAGGACATATTTGTAAAAACAAAATCAATTCTGAAGCTGGTCTTAAGTTCTTATTTAGTATGTATGACTTCTTCCTCCACTCTTAAGTTATAGTCTTCCCCGTTTCTTTCTACCAGCACCCCGGCAGTTGGTGTTCATTACTTAGTGGAGTACTCAAATGTAATTCATAATTTTTCTGAGCCCTTGGATGTCCTGCATGAGAAAAATTGATTTACATTCTGGTGCTAACTCTTTAATCTAGGTTATGACTCCCAAATCTTACTCTAGTATTATATCCATTCCAGGTACTTTGTCATTCAATAATTCACCAAGTTCTCAAAATCAGTAATAATAGAATCAGAGTTTGTACTGAAGTATTTCTGACTTCAAATTGCCCACTTGTGATGCTAACCTGGTTGCTTTAGAAAATAGGAAGGAACTGGGACTGGAGGGAGAAAGGAAGTGAAGCAACATCAGAGTTCTTCATGTAGCAGGCCCACAATCAACAAAGAGTAGGCCTGTTGTTTTGTCAGTAGAGATATGGTAAGCAAATAGGATAGTTGCCAAAACAGAGTAGGGGAAGGGAGATGCAGACTTAAACTAGCCATTGCAAAATCTCACCTTGCACAGTTAATAATTTGCAGAAACACAAATAAGTGATAGGGATAGGAAAAATCAACTTAGACCTTGTGAGGCATTTCATCTTGAGTTCTGGGAAGTGTGGTGCATCACAAAGAGAGAGTAACCCTTGTTTCTCCAGCCTGAAGAAAGGAGCCACCACATCTGAACTTCTGTACTTCTTTCCTCCCTGTTTTATTTTTCTCCATAGTATTTATCCCTATATAACACTTGATATAGTCTACATTTTAGTTTGCTTTTTGTGAATGAATGTGTCATTAAGAGGATTTGTGATACCCTCTATTCTGAAGGAGATGGGGTTCTATATCCAGTTCCAACATTCCTACTGGCTTCTTGGAAACTCGTGTTTCCTTCTTTAAAATAGGTAAAGCTTTCTGACTGCTTTTGTTTATTGCCTTCTAGTTACCTTCTGGGTGGCTTCCTGAAGCAAAACTAATTTCAAAAAGAGATCAGTGCTGCTGCCACTGCCCTTCTTACTGCCATTTCCCAGGAGGCAAGTAATGTCCTAATTAAAAGTAGAGGCAGAGCTGGGGTCAAGGCTCAGTGGAAGAGGGCTTGCCTGGAATGTGCGAAGTACTGGCTTCAATTCTCAGCACCACATATAAACAAACAAACAAACAAACAAATAAATAAATAAATAAATAAATGAAATAGAGGTCCATTGACAGCTAAAAAAAATTATTTTTAAAAAAGAGTAGAGGCAACCCAAGTGAGAATCCTGGTTTCATCTCTAAATATTCATGTGCCTTTGGGAAAGTCTGAGGCTCTGAGCTTCTATTTCCTCATCTGTTCAGTGGGGATAACATTAGTACATTTCTAAATCAGGGTAATGCTTATTATTTTCTTAAAAAAATCATTTTCATGGCTTAATAAATTATACATTTGTTTCAATTTCATATAAGAATATAATCCATTGTTTGTGGTAAGTGGTTTTCTCCACATAATGATTTAAAGGTCCCAGCTCCTCTGTCTTGTGACTGTCCTATATACTCAGATTCTGGAGTGCCTTGCATCCAGCTAGCAAAATAAGGAAAGATATGATGGAAAGGGAATATCTGCCCCTTAATCTTCTTGACTCACTTATAACACAGATCACTTCCACTCATTTTGCATTGGTCAAAACAAGTCACAAATATCTGTCTGAATTTTAAAAAGTCTAGGAAATAAAAGTCCTGGATAAGCATCTATTTCTTAGAAACTAATTTATCCAATGGAAGGCCGGACACGAATATTTGGAGGATAGTTATTTGTGTTTGCTCCTCTGGCAACCAAATAGCAAAATGTATATTCCTTTTCACACCTGGAATACAATCAATCCCTCCCCATAGTAGATAACCCAATGTTCATCAAGTTACTACATTCAGATAAAAATCCACTGGACTCCTGTTAAACTGCAAGTTAATTTCTCCCTCTTTCCACATCCCAGATGTACAATCATGAGACAGGGATAAAAAATACCAGTAAAAACCCTGATTAAGAAATGGAAGATGGACTGGGGTTGTGGCTCAGTGGTAGTGCACTTGCCTAGCACATGTGAGGCCCTGGGTTCAATCCTCCGCACCACATAAAAATAAATGAACAAAATAAAGCTATGAAAAAAGTTACCTCATTAAAAAAGAAAGAAAGAAAGAAATGGAAGAATGATGGACTGGGGCTGTAGCTCAGTGGTAGAGCACTTGCCTAGCACATGTGAGGCACTGGGTTTGATTCTCAGCACTGCATATAAATAAATAAAATAAAGTCCATTGAAAAGTAAAAAAATATTTTAAAAAAGGAAACAAAGAAATTGAATAAAAAAGATATACAATGATACTGGTCCATAGCAATAATGGGATCTTATTGGTCAGTCATGTTGAGGACATCTTGCCCTGGCAGTAGGGGAAGCTCCCTGGTTAGTTTCTGATTCTTCTCTCTGTGGGAGACTCCCTTGTCCATTGTTCTCCATGGCCATATCTGAGGTGAGTTTGGGGAGTTTGCCCCCTTTAGTAGATACAGAATTTTCCACAGCGACCTTCCTGCTAATACAGGTATGAGGGCCATGGGATTGCTGTATTGTTGCAGGCTCTTTCAGAACTAGTTTGTGGTTTCTTAGGCAGAGCAATTGCCTTAAAACACATTAAACTTTCAGGCTATTTCTATTCAACCACTCCTGTGTGCCTGCAACCATACTTTTTTTTTCCTAGAAGCAATTATTGTCTGCCTTATTTCTTTGCTTCCTGATCCTTTTTCTCTCTTTTCTAAATGGAGGCCATCTGAACTAGTTTCTGAACTAGCTATATTGAGTGAGAAAGAAACAACTATAATCTGATCTTTGCTGAAGAACAGTCCATCTTTTTAACTGACAGGTCTTAATAGGCCTGTTTTATTCAAAACCTTCTTAATTCTATTTTTTTCTGCTTGAAGTGATTTTTTTAAAAAAATTATAGATATAGATGAACAGCATGCTTTTATTTTATTTGTTTATTTTTGTGTGGTGCTGAGTATTGAACCCAGTGCCTCACACGTGCAAGGCAAGCACTCTGCCACTGAGCTACAGCCCCAGCCCCTGGGGTGAATTTTTGTTTGTGGTGTAAGGAAAGGGTCCAGCTTCATTTGTTTGCATATGGATACCCAGTTTCCCCAGCATCATGTGTTAAACACACTATTATTGCCCATTGAATGTTCTTGAGGCCCTTGTCAAAATCAATCACTATAAATACATAGGTTTAACTTCTTAACTCTCATTTCTATCCCTTTGATCTACACATTAGTCAGGGATAGCATTTATTTATTACTATATCTTGTCAAATGTTTAGAAATTATGATGTATGAGCACTACAACTTCATTGTTCTTTTTCAGTTGTTTTGGCTTTTCAAGATCCTTTACCCTTACATATATAGTTTTGTACTAGCTACACCATTTCTATAAAAAGATAAGGGCATTTATAATATTAAGTCTTCTCATCCAAGGACCCAGGAAATGTTTGACTTATTTAGGTCTTCTTTAATTTCTTCCAACAACATTTCAGAGTTTCAGTGTACCAGTCTTACATTTCCTTGGTTAAATTTATTTCTAAGAATTTTGATCTTTCTTACAATAATTATTATAATTTGATTTGTTAAATTTCCACCAAGATTGTTCATTACTTATAGATAGGAATATGATTTATTTCTGTGTATTGGTTTCTTATCCTGCAACATTGCTAAATGCATATTAACTATAGTAGTTTTTTTTCAGATTCTTTGTTTCTGTAGATATAAAATTATGTCATGCAAATAAACAGTTTACTTCTACATTTCCAATCTGTATGCCATTTATTTCTTTTCCTCATCTAATTATTTATTAAGCAATTGTTTATTACTAAACTATTTCTTCCTTCAGTTCTGTCTTTGCCTCATATATTTTGAATGGTGTATATAGATGCATAATATTTATAACTCATCTTGTTTTTATAATTCATCTTTTTTCTGATGAACTAACAATTTATCATCATATTATGCCCTTCTTTTTCTCTTGTAACAATTTTTTCTTAATGCTATTTTGTCTGATAATCAGATAGCCATAATAACTCTATTTTAGTTACTGTTTTATGAAATATTTTCCTCTCATTTTACTTTCAAACTATTTGTGTATTTGAGTGTAAAGTCACCCTCTTGTGGATATCATAAAGTTTGATAATTACCTTTTATCAATTCTGTCCATTTTTGCCTTTAAAATGGAGGTTTTAATTCATTTTATTTAGTGTAATTAGTGATAAGAAAGAAATAACATCTGCCATTTTTCTTTGATTTTAAATGCCTTTTTAGTACCTTAGTTTGTTGATACTGATTTTTGTAAAATAGATCATTTTAGTTCCCTGTTCATTTTTAATATAGATAGATACATACCCATATATCTATACTGGTTCCTTATTCCATTCCACTTAGAATTGTGTGTGTGTGTGTGTGTGTGTGTGTGTTTCATATAGTTATTTTCTTAGTGGTTGTCTGGGATTATAATTTATGTCTCAATTTGCATCTATCTAGTTTGAATTAATATCAGATTACTTATAACAGTAAGATATAAACTGTTCCTATATGGCTCTATCCCCCATTTTATGATGTTATTGTCACAAATTACATTTTATTTTATACACTATGTGTCCATCACTTTAAAGTATTGTTTAAGCAGTTTTCTTTTAAAATGATATAAGAAAATACAGGAGTTGCAAACAAAAAATACATAATTAACATTGATGGTTTTATTTAAATTTTCATTTTTCTATCTTTGATATTATTCCTGATTTCTTTATGTGCATTTGACTTACTTTCTGATATTTCTGACATTCTTTCATTTCACCATGAATCCGTAGAAAATAATCAAGTCTACTAATAACAAGCTCCCTCAGATTCTTTTTTCCTCTAAGAACACCATGTTTCTTACTTCATTTTGGAGAACAGTTTGCTGGACTTAAAATTCTCTATTGACAATTATTTTTATCATTTTTAAATATACCTCCTGGTCTTCAAGGTGTCCAATGAAAAATAATTTGTGTCTGTCTTATTATAAGGATTAGTTTTATAAGGATCCCTTATAATTAATGAGTTGCTTCTCTGTTGCTAGTTTCAGGATTCTCTTTGTTCTCTGAAGATATGACCGTAACATGTTTAGCAAAGATCTCTTTCAGTTTATTTTATTTGGGGTTCATTAAGGTTCTTAGTTGTGTGGTCATATCTTTCAAAAAATGAGCAACTTTTCAGTCGTTATTTTTGCAAATATTCTTTATTTTCCTTTTTCTCCCTCTTCCCTTTTGAGACTCCCATTACACATCTGTTGGTACACTAATCATGTAATATAGGACTATTGGACTTTATTTGTTTTCTTTCTGACTCCCAATTGACCTACTTTCAAGTGTGCCAATTCTCTTCTCTGCCTTCTCAAATCTTCCACTAATTCATCTAGTGATTTTTTTCATTTGAGTTACTATATTTTTCAACTCAAGAATTTCTATTTCCTTAATATCTATTTTTGTTGATATTCTTTAACTGGTGAGACATCATTTTTGTGGCTTTCTTTCACTCCCATCATGAAGTTTCTTTTAGCTATTTGAATATATTTAACATAGGTATTTAAAAGACATTGTCTAATACTCCCAATACTTACATTCCACCAAGACAATTTTTGTCAATTCCTTTTTGTCCACATTAACTATACAATAACTATACTTTTTATTTATTCACTTGATGTGAAATTTTTGTCAAATCCAGTCATTTTGAGCATCAAAATATGGTAATTCTGAAGATTAGTTATTCCTCCAAGCTTAGACTTTTTTGTTGCTGCTTGCTATAGTTGTTACTATTTGCTTAGTTACTTTCTGAACTAACTGTATGTATGTATTACTTTTACATGTAATAAATGAAGTCTTTGCTGCATTAGCTTAATCAGCTAGCAAATGGACAGAGATTTCTGTATGCCACACATCCTTGTATGGGGCCTTTCTTTTTGGTAAGGTGCTTAACATTCTAGATACTAAAACAATTATTTGCAAATGGGCACAGTGTATGTATTGGGACTTGTCTCTAATACTTAACACGGCTGTTACAACTCTGCTTCCATTTGCACAGAACTGGATGTCATCCAGAGCTAAGGATTAGGCTCTCAGGTATTTCCTGAGAAGATACAAAACCAATGGCACCACTGTCACCAGTGTGGACACTTATATATTCCTAAGACTATGTAGAGCATTTGGAAGTCTATGTTCCCCAAATCAAAAAGTCCATATTATTTTCTTCCCAAGTTTTTGGGTTAGTGTTCTGTATGATCCAACTTTATCCATTTGTCTCCAGCAGTGACAAAGTCATTTGCCTTTAAATATCTTCAATAACTGTTTTTTTTTTGAATAGTCATCTCAAAAGTGAGACTGTTAGGTGAAATTAAGGCAAATATTTTAGCCTATCTTCCAGGGAGCTACCAAATATGCCAAAGCAATCAAATACAATCCTTTGAGAAAATATCTATTCTACTCCCTTTGGTACCATTATCTCTCCCTAGAACAAACTATTGTCCTCTAGGTCCCATTGAATTGGGGAATGGAATAAGGGACCACTGTAATTTAAATTTTAAAAATCTATCTGTTCCTACTCAGATTCCACTATTCTTTTCTTGATTAAGGTTCATCTTGTTTCTGTAAGCTTTAGTTAGTCTCTGGAGATAAGAAAAATTGTGACATATTTTTGCTAGTTTGTTAGTTGTTCTGTGGAAGATGGGTTTTTGGCATTCTCTATTTTGCCATTTTACACTCAGAGTTTTTATTAACGTCTTTGCTTAAAGAATTTTTTCAGTTTGAATTATTTCTGTTTTGAAAGTAGCAGTAGTTGGCATTTAAAATCCTTCAAGCCTACTGCTATGGACTTAATCATGTCCCCACACAATTCATATGTTGAAGTCCTAAGCCCCAGTACGAATGTATTTGAGGATAAAGATTTAAAATGTGACTAAGAGTAAATGAGACCATTATCATGGGGTATTAATGCAATTGGATTGCTGCCCTTATAAAAAGAGGAAGGGAATTATATTTCTCTCTTTTCATGCACTTGCACAGAAGAAAGAGCATGTGAGGAATCAGTGAGAAGCCAGCTGGCTACAAGCCAGAAAGGAAGTCTTCACCAGAAATATATCCAACCAGAACTTAATCTGGGATTTCAGTCCTGCAGAATGGTGAGAAAATTAATTTCTGTTGTCTATGGTATTTTATTGTGGCAGCCTGATAAGACTAATTTGGCCATTAATTTTTGGATTCTATTGCTTTGTGTCTTTAATTTCAAAATAGCCGATTTTTAACCCATGTGCACCCAGTTTTTTGCACATCTTGCTAAATGCAGCTAGTAACAACTAACATACATTTATCAACATTCTGTTATCTAGTTTCTCCTTCTAGAGATTTGGGCTTAGCAAGTCTTTGGTGTGACTTCCAAGTTATCACGTTTTATGATTTCACCCAATATTTTGCCACTGTACAACTTGGGCATCCATATCTCTAGTTTTCAGTGTTAGCTTATTCACTTCATATAAATTGACCACTAAGCAAACTATGCAGTAAAGTTTTTCATTATAGATGAATTCCACTTCAAAAGACAGTTTCTATATTCATTATTCTGGTGTTATCTGCTGTTACAAATGCACTCCAGTCTTTCTGTGACTTAAAACAACAAATGCTCATTTTTCACTTATGTAACAGTTCTATGTAAGTATTGGAAGATACAAGGTAACTTTCCTTCACATGGTGCCTCAGAAAACACAAAATGTCTTTCTTCTGTTAACTCTTTCAAGAAAGAGAAAGTGTAGAAGGCACTCTGGACTCATAACCTCCATGGTTCAAAGTGTCATACAGCTCTGACTTACCTATGAGGTACAGTAGTCCCAAGGCCTGTGTCTTATGATATTTTTATGAGCCCATATGTTTTAATTTAAATTGATTTTTTAAAAGAAGAAAAATGAACGTAATAATAACAGACATACGATTATGATTTGAACCTAGATTATATTCATTTTTGTATCAACGCAGTCATAACATACAATTTTATGGAGAAAGAGGTTTATGAGGTCAAAATACGTAGGGTCTTTGCAAATAGCTTTGTGGCCCTGGTCATATTCTGCCCATTTTTCTTTGATGGGAACTATATTAGCTTCTGATGGCTTCTGTAACAAATTACTACAAACTCAAGGGCTTAAAATGAGAGAAACTGATTTCCTTATAGTTTTGGAGGTCAGAAACAGAAAACATATTTTCTGGACAGAAACATACATGCCAACAGATGTGTTCCCTATCTGGAGGCACTAGAAGAGAATCAATTCCCTTGTCCTTTTCAACTTCAAGTGCAGCATACCTTGCATTCCTTGAACTATAGCCCCTTCATCCAACCTCAAATCCAGCAACATAGCATCTTCAAATCTCTCTCTGACTTCATCATTACACTACCTTTGTGAGCAAATATCCCATTGTCTCCCTCTTAAAGGTTCACTTGTGATTACATTTAGGACTCATCTGAGTAATACAAAATAATCACTCAAAATCCTTAACTTTCTTCATTGACAAAGTCCCTTTCGCCATATAAAGTACGATTAATAGGTTCCACAGATTAGGATGTATATACCTTTAGGGACCATTGTTTAGTTTACCATGAGAACTGATCACATTAATGCATTTGATTGCATAGGGATGGATAGAAAATGTAGTCCCTCATTGGGTGCATTTACCAGAAATAACCCTTCACTATGGAGGTAGGAGCAGGACAGCTAGTTGCCTCTGCCACATTCCTGCATAGGGTTGTCATAAAAATTGAGATAATATGTACAAAACGCTTAGCATACTGACTGCAACATAGTAATTTCTTGATATATCATATCTATTATTGTTCTGGTCAAATTAAATGTGTTAATTTGCACTCTTCCATTCTATCTCTTTATTCATTTTTGTTATTCTAAAAGTTAACTTTTACTAACCATAGATAATTATTGTGAGAGAATATAAATTCATATTCCCCCAAATTTTGATGATTTAAAATTGTTTTAACCAGCTCCTTGATAGATCTCTGATCTGAGAAAATCTGCATTTATATATTTATACATACTCATTTATTATAAATTTACATATTTATTGATATATCTAATTTCTATTTTTTCTTTCTGCTTCCCAGTCAGGCATCTTGTGCACATCAGAATATGCTTTCATTTATTCAGAGAACACCAACTTAATGTTCATAAAACTTGGCTCTCGAGTGATTTTTAGGCCTAGTTAGGGAAAGCTAATATGCTTATTTCATATTCCTCACAAGGTTTAGTACAAGGTTTGTCCCATGCTATCCAGGACACTTTATTATGTGTAGAATATGTTTTTAGGAATGCAAAAACAAATTTGTAAGTTTGTTTTGTTTTGTTAAAAAAATATTTCAACCACCTTTAAGAGTACAATTATTGATACTGGGAAAGGATATTGGGCAAGTTATATTGCTAAATTTTGTGCACATAATATGTGCCCAAACAAACCCCACCATTATATACCACTATAATGTACCAATAAAAATATGGATAAAGTACAATTATTGGCATCAGGTAAATTCACAATGTTGGGCAATTATTACCACTCTCCATTTCTGGAATATTTTTATCATCCCAAATTAAAACAATACTGATTAAACAACAACTCCCCTTTCTCACTACTATCATCACCACCTTCCTCATGTGAATTCTATTCTACCATCTGACTCAATGAGTTTGAATATTCCAGGCACCTCATCTAAGTGAAACCACATAATATTTGTCCTTTCATAGATTATTTCACTTAGAATGATTTCAAGGTTCATTCCTATTATAGGTTTTGTCAGAACTTCATTTTTGTGGCTGAATTTCATTGAATGTATGCAACACATTATTTTAATTTAGTCATCTGTTAATGAACATCTAGGTTTTGCCTATCATGAATGATGCTTCTAAGAACATTGGTATACAAGCATTGGTTTGAGTCATTGCCTTCAGTTCTTTAGGATAGCTACCTTGAAGCAAAATTGCTGGACACTTCAGTAATTCTATGTTTAATATTTTAAGGAAATACCAAACTGTTTTCCACGGAGTTTGTACCATTTGTTCATTCCCATTAACAATATCCAAGCATTCCTACTTCTCTACATCTTCTCCAACACTTCTTTTCCATTATTTAAAATAGTACTTATCCTAATGGGTATAAAATACTGTCCCTTTATGATTTCAGTCTGCATTTCCCTAAGACTATGATGTTCAGCATCTTTTCAGTGCTTTCTGGCCATTTTTATATCTTCCTAGTAGAAATAAAAATAAGGGGCTGGGGATGTGGCTCAAGCGGTAGTGCGCTCGCCTGCCATGCGTGCGGCCTGGGTTCGATCCTCAGCACCACATACAAACAAAGATGTTGTGTCTGCCAAGAACTGAAAAATAAATATCAAAAAAATTTCTCTCTCTCTCTCTCTCTCTCTCTCTCTCTCTCTCTCTCTCCTCTTTCTTTTAAAAAAGAAAAGAAATAAAAATAAAATTAAAATTTTCCCATATTTTAATTGGGTGATTTTCATTGTTGTTGTTATTGAATTATAGGAGTTCTTTATATATTCTGGATAATAATTTCTTATCAGACATTATCTGAAAATATTTTATACAATTATCTGGTGGTTTCTTCACTCTCTTGAGTAAGTCTTTTGATACACAAAACTCTTTTCATCCAAATTAGGTAACCTTGCCTCAGAGGTGTATATCACTTTCTCAAACTACTTAATTAACCTTGCCTATCAAGGAATTTGCAATCATTTTCTAAGGACCAGATTCAAAATCACTGTGAGGGAACTACACAAAGTCAATCAATTTGACACACCTGGATGGAGATCATTTATCTTATTCATTAACTTGAGTTTTCTCTGCACCAAAGAAATTTATGCCAGAGGCCAAGAAAGCCTTTGTGTACTTTTTTGGAGGGACTTAGTCCTCCAGACCCAAGACCTGATCATCAATTCCAAAGTAACTTTCACCCTCTTGAAGTTTGCTCTGATGTCTCAGTGTTCCTAAAGCACATGAATACATTAGTAATGGATGTAACTTAAAATGCATGCATCCTCAGAGCAGACTTATTGTTTCATCTTTGTCTCCTTTTAGTCATGGGTCTTGGGCATGGCTTCCACTTAGGCACACATATCAGAGACTACTTTAAAGCTCATATCTCCAGGAAAAAATACATTTCCATATTCCAGTAGAAGCCACTGTACCATATTCCTGTTCCACCCACTGTAAACAGCAGTGATTAGCAAATATACCAGCCTTTGAAAAAGGAACCTACAACCTGTTTCTGACCTGTCTCCTCTATCTGCCTATGCTGAGTCCCAAGTGAAGAGGCCAAAATAAATTCCAGATAAGTATAATATCTTGCCTTAATTTCTAGGATGTCATCTTGGATGTCTGAAACCTGTATGGATAAGCCATACATCCAACATAGTATTTTAGAATAGAAGCAAAGGTTTAGAGAAGTGTGGAAGTACATGTACATGAGGATAACCTCATAGAAACCCTGGAAGCCCCACATGGTGTAGGGAGAGTAGCTGAGTCTTTATGTCCCAAGGGGTACCCTAAAACATTAAAGAAGAACCAGAGAATTGAAAGAAAGCTTGAGTGGGCATCAAGAGAATGTTATATTAAAAGGCCCCTATGAAGGTCAGGGCAGGTCATACACAAATGGAACCAATGCCTGTGGAGATGGACAGCAGCCACTGTGGAAAGGAAATATTAGCAGAAGCCAATGTAAACGAATGTTCACTACCTTGGACAAGAAATTTATCCCCTGATATCAAGCCAATTCATGAGTAAATCTTACCTTTTATGTTAGTTAAATCATCATGAGGTAGTAATAAAAAGGTGGGAAAAATCTTGATTTGGGCCATATAGTCAACCAAAGAGGAAGGAAATTTTAATAAATGACTAAAGAAGTTGATATGCTATTAGAAGAGTTGCATGGTCAAGATAAATGTTCAGTGAAGTTATAGGAAAATAAAGTAACATTTTTTTTTCAATTCCATAAGCTACTTCAGATAAATGTTCACAACATCATTACTCATGATATTAGGGAGCTTGAGAACAAGATTATATTGTATCTATCTATCTATCTATCTATCTATCTACCTACCTATCTATGTAGAGAGAGAGAAAGATATCTCTCTCTCTCTCTCTCTCTATATATATATATATATATATATATATATATATATTAGAGAGAGAGAGNTGTACTGAATTATAGAAATAAAAGGTAACTTTGTGAGGTAATGGGTACGTTAAACAGCTTCATTATAGTAGTCATTTCAAAATGTATACATATGCTAAAACAAAACATTGTACATTATAAATAGTTACAATTATTTTGGTCAAGTATACATTTTTTAAAAAAGAATTTAAAAGGCAAGATTCAACAATCCATGGATATACATATTTGAACTATGCTTTCCTTTTTTAAGGTTTAAAAGTTCAAAGACTATAGATAAGTACTGAAAATAATACAAGATGCAGATGCCAAAACTGCAATACAGAAAATGGTTATATATTCCCCTTATTCCTTGAGAAACAAGTAAAAATGAAATAAACAATTATAGGTATGACTGAATTCCTTGTTATTCTCTAACTCAATCTCATCACCACATTTTTCCCACTTAGAAGTAAGGATTTGGGCTGGGGATATAGCTCAGTTGATAGAGTGCTTGCCTAGCATCCACAAGGCCATGGGTTCAATCCCCAGCACCACACATACACACACACACACACAAAAAAAAAAACAGTAAGGATTAGCATGAATTTGGTATATATTTCCAGTTCTTACTTTTATACTTTTACTTCAAATATGTATATCCATGGATTGTTGAATCTTGCCTTTTAAATTCTTTTTTAAAAAATGTATACTTGACCAAAATAATTGTATCTATTTATAATGTACAATGTTTTGTTTTAGCATATGTATACATTTTGAAATGACTACTATAATGAAGCTGTTTAACGTACCCATTACCTCACAAAGTTACCTTTTATTTCTATAATTCAGTACATTTAATATCTATTCTCCCAACAATTTTCATGTATACAATATATTATTATTACCTATAGTTGTCAAATTCAGAGTCAATAGAAATGAAAACTAGACCTGGAAAGAATTTAGGCAGAAACAAGTCTTTCTTAGGGGCATCTGCTTGAGAAAGAATGGAGAATAACTGAGAGAGTAAAGCAAAGGACAAAGTTTTATAGCTTCTAAGGTATTTATAGGGTAGGCAGAAACTTGGTCTCCGGATGTTATAACATATAGAGGTAGGATTTTTATTTGCACCTACTATGTTCTTCATCATGCCTCTTCATGCAGTGCATGTCTCATTGTCATTTTAAGTCTAAATGGGTATGTGTTTTAACATGTATAGTCTTTATTTTATTCCAGCAATGTTTTTTAGTTTTTAACATACAAGTCTTTCACCTTTATATTAGTCAATTTTAAGTTGCCAATAACACAGTAACACAGATTAATACAGATTAGACCATTTATAAAGAAAGGAAGTTTATTTTTGCTTATGATGGTGGTCTAAGACTGAGGGGTTGCATCTGGTGATGGTTTCTTGCTGGAAGAGTCCCAAGGAGGCACAGGTCATTTCATAACAAGAGATAGTGAGCATGCCTGTATATGTGTGTCTATTCTGATCTGTCACTCTTTTCTGATAAAGCCACCAAGATTCAATCATGGGGTCTCTATTTTAATGAACTTATATAATACTAATCACCTCTCAAATATTCCATTTTTTTATTTGTTTTTTTAGATATACATGACAGAATAATGTGTTATACATACAGATTATACATACCTGGAGTATAACTTCCCATTCTTGTGGTTGTTCATGATGTGGAGTTTTACTGGTCATGTATTCACATATGTATATAGTAAAGCTATGTCTGATTCATTCTACTATCTTTCCTATTCTCACCCCCTCTTCCCTTCATTCCCCTTTGTCTAATTCAATGAACTTCTATTCTTCCCTCCCCTTGTGGTGTGTTAGCATCCATTTCTAAACACCATAATTGGATTGGATTGTCTATCCTCTTAACACCTAACAATGGGGTTTAAATTTCAACACATGAATCCTTGGATGACACAATCAAACCATATCCAAATCAATATGACTTCTTGGGTGACATGGAAATTGTGATTCCCCTGCCCCAGTCTACCCAGTAGCTGGGATTATAGTTATCTATCACCATATCCAGCTTCAGCTTGCTAGTATTTCATTGGTGATGATGAACTTTTACATTCATCAGGGATAATGGCTTGTAATTTTTTCCTTGTGGTGTCTTTGTTTGGCTGTGTTCCATTTGGTCTCATAAAATGAGTTTAAGCCTGTTCACTCCTTTCCTTTTTGGTGTGGGGAGAGTTTGAAATGGATTGGTACTAATTATTCCACAAATGTCTAGTAGGATTCACCAGTGATGTCATCTGGTCCTAGTTTTTTTTTTTTTTTTTTGATGAGAAGTTGCTAATTTCTGATTCACCCTCCTCATTAGTTATGTCTATTTAGATTTTCTATTTCTTCATGACTCAGTCTTACTGAGCTGTATGGTTCCAGGAATTTATTCATTTATTCTACATGATCAAATTTGTTGGAGTGAATTTATTCATAATAGTGTCTTCTAATCCACTTTTTTAAAACTAATTTTTATTTTTATGTGACAGCAGAATGCATTACTACACATACAGAGCACAATTTTTCATATCTCTGGTTTTATACAAAGTATATTCACACCAATTTGTGTCTTCATACATGTATTTGGATAATAATATCCATCATAGTCCACCATCATTTCTAACCCCATGCCCCCTCCCTTCCCCTCACACCCCTCTGCCCTATCTAGAGGTCATCTGTTCCTCCCATGCTCCCTCTCCCTACCCAACTATAAATCAGCATCCTTATATTAGAGAAAACATTTGGCATCTGGTTGTGGGAGATTGGCTAACTTCACTTAGCATTATCTTCTCTAACTCCATCCATTAACCTGCAAATGACATGATCTTATTTTCTCTTATTGTTGAGTAATATTCCATTATGTATATATGCCACATTTTTTATCCATTCATCTATTGAAGGGCATCTATGTTTTGCTATTGTGAATTGTGGTGCTATAAACATTGAGGTGGCTGTGTCCCTGTAGTATGCTGTTTTTAAGTCCTTTGGGTATAGACCGAGGAGAGGGACAGCTGGGTCAAATGGTGGTTCCATTCCAAGTTTTCCAAGAAATCTCCATACTGCTTTCCATATTGTCTGCACCAATTTGCAGTCCCACCAGTAGTATATGAGTATCCTTTTTCCCCCACATCCTTGCCAACACTTATTGCTGTTTGTCTTCATAATATCTGGCATTCTGACTGGAGTGACATGAAATCTTAGAGTAGTTTTGATTTCCATTTCTCTAATTGCTAGCGATGATGAACGTTTTTTCATATATTTGTTGATTCTATATCATCTTTTTTTAAAGAGAGAGAGAGAATTTTATTTATTTTTTAGTTGTAGTTGGACACAATATCTTTATTTTATTTATTTATTTTAATATGATGCTGAGGGTCGAACCCAGGGCCTCACACATATGCTAGGCAAGCACGCTACCACAGAGCCACAATCCCAGCCCTGATTGTATATCATCTTCTGAGTCCTTGTCTGTTCAGGTCCTTGGTCCATTTAACAATTGAGTTTTTTTTTTTTTAGTGTGTGTGTGTGTGTGTGCGCGCGCACACTTGGCTTTTTTACTTATTTATATACCCTAGAGATTAGAGCTCTCTGAAGTGTGAGGTGTAAAGATTTGCTCCCAAGATGTAGGCCCTCTATTCACCTCACAGATTGTTTATTTTGCTGAGAAGGAACTTTTTAGTTTGAGTCCATCCCGTTTATTGATTCTTGATTTTAATTCTTCTGTCAAAGGAGTCTTATGAAGGAAGTTGGGGCCTAAACCCATATGATAGAGATTTGGGCCTACTTTTTCTTCTATTAGACACATGGTCTCTGGTTTTATTCCTAAGTCCTTGATCCATTTTAAGTTGAGTTTTGTGCATGGTGAGAGATAGGGGTTGCATATAGATTTCCAGTTTTCCCAGCACCACTTGCTGAAGAGGATCTCTTTTCTCCAATGCATGTTTTTGGCAACTTTGTCTAATATAAGATAATTGTAATTTTGTGGGTTAGTCTCTGTGTCCTCTATTCTGTACCATTGGTCTACCAGTCTGTTTTGGTGCCAATACCATGCTGCTTTTGTTACTATTAATCTGTAGTATAGTATAAGGTCTGGTTTAGTGATGCCACCTGCTTCACTCTTCCTGCTAAGGATTGCTTTAGCTATTCTGGGTCTCTTATTTTTCCAGATGAATTTCATGACTGCTTTTTCTATTTCTATGAGGAATGTAATTGATATTTTGATTGGAATTGCATTAAATCTATGTAGTGCTTTTGGTAGTATGGTCATTTTTATAATATTAATTCTGCCTATCCAAGAGCAAGGTAGATCTTTCCATCTTCTAAGGTCTTCTTTGACTTCTTTCTTTAGGATTCTGTAATTTTCATTATATAGCTGTTTCACCTCTTTCATTAACTTGATTCCCAAGTATTTTATTTTATTTTTTTGAGACTATTGTAAATGAGGTAGTATTCCTTATTTCACTTTCTGAGGATTTGTCACTGATATACAGAAATGCCTTTGATTTATGGGTGTTGATTTTATATCCTGCTACTTTGCTGAATTCATTAACTAGTTCTAGAAGTTTTCTGGTAGAAATTTTAGGGTCTTCTAGGTATAGAATCATATCAGCAAATAGTACCAATTTGAGTTTTTCTTTTCCTATGTGTATCCCTTTAATTTCTTTCATCTGTCTAATTTCTCTAGCCAGTGTTTCAAGAACTATGTTAAATAGAAGTGGTGAAAGAAGGCATCCCTGTCTTGTTCTGATTTTTAGAGGGAATGCCTTCAATTTTTCTCCATTTAGAATGATGTTGGCCTGGGGCTTAGCGTAGATAGCTTTTATGATGTTGACATATGTTTCTTTTATTTCTAATTTTTCTAGTGTTCTGAACATAATGGGGTGCTGTATCTTGTCAAGTGCTTTTTCTGAGTCTATTGAGATGATCATATGATTCTTATCTTTAAGTCTACTGATGTGATGAATTACATTAATTGATTTTCATATGTTAAACCACCCTTGCATCCCTGAGATGAATCTCATTTGATCATAGTGCACAATCTTTTTGATATGTTTTTGTGTTCGATTTGCCAGGATTTTATTGAGAATTTTTGCATCTATGTTCATTACAGATTTGGGTCTCAAGTTTTGTGTTTTTGATGTGTCTTTGCCTGGTTTTGTAATCAAGGTGATATAGGCCTCATAGAATGAGTTTGGAAGTGCTCCTTCTTTTTGTATTTCCTGAAATAAATTGAAGATTATTGATATTAGTTCTTATTTAAAGGTCTTGTAGAACTCAGCTGTGTATCCATCTGGTCCTGGGCTTTTCTTGGTTGCTAGACTTTTGATGGCATCTTCTATTTCATCTCTTGAAATTGATCTGTTTAAATTGTGTATATCATTCTAATTCAACTTGAGCAAGTTATATGACTCTAGAAATTTGTCAATGCCTTTAATATTTCCTATTTCATTGGAGTACAAGTTTTCAAAATAATTTCTAATTATCTTCTGTATTTCTGTAATGTCTGTTGTGATATTCCCTTTTCATCATGTATGTTAGTAATTTGAGTTTTCTCTCTCCTTCTCTTCATTAACATGGCTAAGGGTCTGTCAATTTTATTTATTTTATCAAAGAACCAACTTTTTGTTTTGTCAATTTTTTCAATTATTTCTTTTGTTTCAATTCCATTGATTTTATCTCTGATTTTAATTATTTCCTGTATTTTGCTGTTTTTCATGTTGATTTGTTCTTCTTTTTTCTAGGACTTTGAGATGTAATGTTAAGTTATTTATTTGTTGACTTTTTCTTCTTTTAAGGAATGAACTCAATTCAATGAACTTTCCTCTAAGAACTGCTTTCATAGTGTTCCAGAGATTTCAATATGTTCTATCTGTGTTTTCATTCACCTCTAAAATTTTTTAATCTTTTCCTTGATGTCTTCTGCAACCCATTGTTCATTCAGTAGATATTGTTTAGTCTTCAGGTGTTGGAGTGGATTTTATTTCTTATTTTATCATTGATTTCTAATTTCATTCTATTATGATCTTATAGAACGCAGGGTAGAATCTCTACTTTTTAATTTTTGCTAAGAGTTGCTTTATGGCATAGTATATGGTCTCTTTTAGAGAAGGATCCATGTGCTGCTGAGAAAAAAGTGTATGCATTTGTTGATGAATAAAATAGTCTATATATGTCTGTTAAGTCTAAGTTATTGATTGTATTATTGAGTTCTATAGTTTCTTTGCTCAGCTTTTGTTTGGAAGATCTAACCAGTGGTGAAAAGGTGTGTTAAAGTCACCCAAAAATATTGTGTTGTGGTCTATTTGACTCTTTAACTTGAGAAGAGTTTATTTGATGAATGTAGATGCTCCATTGTTTGGGGCATATATATTTATGTTTGTTAAGTCTTGTTGGTGTATGCTTCCCTTGAGCAGTATGAAGTGTCCTTCTTTATCCTTTTCATTTGAATTTAGCTTGAAGTCTACTTTATTTGATATGAGTATGGAAACCCCTGCTTGCTTCTGCAGTCCATGTGAGTGGTATGATTTTTCCTAACCCTTCACCTTCAGTCTGTGGATGTCTTTTCCTATGAGATGAGTCTCTTGGAGGCAGCATATTGTTAGGTCTTTTTTTAATCCAACCTGCTAGTCTATGTCTTTTGACTGGTGAGTTTAGGCCATTAATATTCAAGGTTATTATTGAGACATGATTTGTATTCCCAGGCATTTTTGTTTATTTTGGTATTTAATGTGACTTGGTTTCTCCTCTGATTAGATTTTCCTTTAGTGTAATACCTCCCTCTGGTGATTTTCATCATTGTTTTTCATTTCCTCTTCTTGGAATATTTTGCTGAGAATGTTCTATAGTGCTGGCTTTCTAGTTGTAAATTCTTTTAACTTTTAATTATCATGGAAGGTTTTTATATCATCATCAATCTAAAGCTTCTTGGTTGACATCCATTTTCTTTCAGAGCTTGGTATATGTTGTTCCATGATCTCCTGGCTTTGAGGTTCTAGGTTGAAAAATCTGCTGAGATTTGATTTGGTCTCCCCATATATATGATCTGACTCATCTCTCTTGCAGCCTTTAAGATTCTATCCTTATTCTGTATGCTTGGCATTTTCATTATAATGTGCCTTGGTGTAGATCTGCTGTAATTTTGTACATTGGGCATCCTGTGAGCCTCTTGTATTTGGTTTTCCAATTCGTTCTTTATGCTTGGTGAATTTTCTGGTATTATCTCAATGAAGAGAATGTGCATTCCTTTGGTTTGAAACTCTGTGCCTTCCTCTATCCCAACAACTCTTAGATTTGGTCATTTGATGCTATCCCATAATTTTTGGATGTTCTGTTCATGGTTTCTTACTATCTTCACTGTATGATCAACTTTATTTTCCAGATTGTATACTTTTTCTTCATTATCTGACGTTCTTTTTTCTAAGTGATCTCTTCTGTTGGTTATGCTTTCTATTGAGTTTTTTATTTGATTTATTGTATCCTTCATTTTAAGGATTTCTGACTGTTTTTTTTTTCAGAGTCTCTGTCTCCATCTTAAAGTAATCTTCTGCTACCTGTATTTGCTCTTTTATCTCTTTGTTGCAGTTATCAATTTTTGCCTGTATTTGTTCATTTAGGCCATTCTCTAATTAACAGATCATTTTAATTATGAATCTTCTGAACTCCTTCTCTGACATTTCATCAACTTCGCTGTTCATGGGTTCTGTTATTATAGTATCCTGGTGTGTTTGAGGCACTTTCCTCCCTCGTTTCTTTCATGTTGTCTATGTGTCTTCCTTTCTTTCAGTATGGATCTGAGATATTACAGTTTACTCCCTATATTCTTGTAGTACTCCTGTAGATTGTCTGTACCTCACCTTGATGTTGGGCTTCCAGACCCTATTAGTATCCGTCAATGTATGCTACTGCATCTAAAGGTGGTGGCAGCAATAGCCGAGGTAACTCGAGATAATAGTTAAGGTGCCCCAAAATGGAAGCAATGTTTTACAGAGATGGGGCTAAAAGTGTGGGCCTCATACTCCCTTTGGGATGCCTGCTCTAAGATGCAGCTGTTTCAGGGCCCTGTCTGTTGTCAAAAAGTTAGGGGCTACTGCATGGATAAGGCTATGGCAATGACTGCAGTGTCCCAAAATGGATGTGGGTTAGGCTTAGGGTCCCAGGTGGGGTACGGGGTGGGGGCAAACTCAGACATACCCTGGACCTGGGTCCTGCGCAAGTTGGTGTGGACAGATCTGGGTCAGACAGACCTGGGCTCCCTGTTAGTCTGCTGGTCAGAAGAGGCGGTCCTGTGCTGGAAGTTGGGGTCTGGCTGGTGCTGCTGGTTGAAGAGTGGACCTAGGCCTACTGTGAGCCTGGGTCCTGTGTGGGCTGGTATAGATGGATCTGGGCTGGGCCTGGGCTCCCTCGGTAGTCTGCTGGTCAGAAGAGGCAGTCCTGTGCTGGAAACTGGGCTCTGGTGGGTGTCTGCCCCACTGGTGGAGGAGGGGACCCAGGCCTACCTTCTGATCCACTTTGTGTCATTAGTTGTATTATCTCCTGTTTTCTTTCTGATTTTGAGTCTTCTATTTTTTAGAATACCTACAGATTTGCCATCTTTTCAAAAACCAATTTTAATTTATTGTTTTTTCTGTTTTTATATTCTGTTTTATTTCTGCTCTAACATTATTTTTTCTCTTACACTAAATTTAGACATAAATTTTTTATTAGATCCTTGAGATATAAAGTTAGGGTTCTTTTCAGATCTTTCTTCCATTTAATGTAAGTATTTATCACTATGTATTTCAATGTCAGCATTTTTGCTGCATCTCATAGTTTTTGGTATACAGTGATGACATAAATATTATTAGTATTTCCATTTATAGATTGGAAAAATAAGGTACAGGATTTAGCTACCTTGCTCAAGATTACAAAATAGTGTAAGTAGCAGAAGTAGGATTGTAATGTAATTTCATTGAAACCAGACTCCATTTCAATAGTTAACTTTCTGTACTAGGAATTGCTATCCTTTTCTGGGCTTCCAATTTCATATCCATAAGACCAAAGTGTGAACTATATCAGAAATGAGAAAACCTACAAAAAAGTGTGTCTAATAAGAAAAAATTTGAAACCCATATATTTACAAAATGTGTATATTTACAAATATGCACATTTTTGTAAACATATATTTATTTTAATCTGGAAGTGCAACATCTGCAATAGCACTTATGCATTTGTTGCTATTTCCCTATTGCTGAAATATTTTTACCTTGGGACTAGAATTAACTATGGAATTAATCCTCACTGTGCTATTTGTGTATGCCAAATTCTAATTCAGGAATTTGAATACATATTATCTGAAATTAAATCTACTTTGGATAGTGAGGTGAGTTGTTATGCATGGGCAGAAAAACTCTGAGGATTCAAAAACTTCATTGAAGATAGAGACCAAAAGAGAGGGTAACGAGGATATTCCTACTTGATGGAGTGTGACAGGAGTGCAATATTTGAAAAAGAGACTGTCTGTCTGATTAGAACACTGAGAATGAGTGGCTATAAGATATGAGTGAATGACTCCTTCTCCATTGGCAGCTTAAAACTTAGAAAGATGAGAACATTTGGGGGAAGGTAAGGTTGTTCAGGGGAATTTATTTCTCTCTTGCTCTATTGTTCCATGCTTACTAGGTCACAAAGCAGTAAGCTCTGTTTCTCAGTAGTATAGTGGGAAAAGTTTCATTCAACCTACCAATGGCAGTTCTGACAAGAACACAGAGAAGCATTCTTAAAGGGTAGAAGGAAGGAAGTTGAGAAATTTACATATAAGCCACTACCTGGCATTTTTATATCCATTGATTTTATTGGAATACTGGAATATGAGGACCTGACCTGCATTTCAACTATTTCAATGGCAAAGGCATCTGTCATTCCAGTCAAATTTTCTGGGGCTAAATAATTGGGGGAAGGGATTCTGAAGAATATATTAACATAGAACCTTCTTTTGTTACAAATAATAATAAATCAGCCATTGACTTTCTGAATCTTTAGTCGCAGGATTAATCTTTCACAGGCAGTTGTACCAGGTCCAATATTCACCCCTTTGTAAAAGAAGGCAAGTTCAAGCCCACATCAATCACATCACATCAGGATATTTTATTTATTTATTTACCATTATATTTATTTATTTGCCATTATAATATGAACATGCAATTGCCCAAATCATACTTCTGTTGGGTCCACAACTTTCCCTAGAAACAGAACGCTTCTAGTGCTTTTCTCCAAAATCATCAGCAGAAAGGTCCTATTAAATTGGATAATAGGGTGAAGAGTTATTTCATGCTGATCCAGGAATCCAACTTCAGGGACCTCTACATCTTCAGTCCCCTCTTCACCAAGGTGCAGCACAGCCTTGTGGGCAGCCTGTGGTGAGGAGAACAAACATTATTGGTCCCCTGAAATTATAGCAACAGTCTTTGGGAAGGTTTGGAGGTAGTGAGAAAAAAGGATATTTGGGACTACCCATTTTTTATATTATGTTGATGCTGCTTGAATATAAAGGTTACTTAGCTAAGTGCAGTTAAAGAATCTCTGGCATTTTAGGGCTAGTTGTTAGGCCTATTCTCCATGCCTTCTGCCTCCAAGAGTCACCTGTTAAGCACCTGATCCATCTTCAGAACTGTATCTCACCAGAGTCACTTCTGATTCTTAAGGTTTTCCATTAGTGTCATTTTAGGTAAGAGATGGAAGGAGCTGTTGGAGTGACTTATTTGTTGTAATGGGAATAAATCTGATGTAATTGTGGCCTAGAAGGAGTCACACCCATAGATAACAGATTCTTTTCAGTGATACAATGAAAGAGGTGAATTAATTGACTCTCAATGGCTCTTCCAACTCATAAATTCAAGGTCTCTTAATCTACCAACTTACATAGGAAAGTTTCAAACCGTTGTCCTCTGTGAGTCCAAGAAAATCAGCATTTTCAGCAAAGGCATCCTTGAGGCCCATTTTCATAAGCATGGTTCCAAGATCATATGTGGCAGAAATGGAAAACTTTGGAACAAACAAGTCAATCCACCTGTGGGGATTGAAGAAGGAGAGATACTTCAATCACTACACCAATCGTGATTCTCTCCTTCTCTATATCTTTCATGATGGTATTTTATTAGACTCTGATCCTCCCTTAAATATTGATAACCACTGCTATGTAGATGAATACATGATATAAAAACCACATAAGTTATGTGGAAGGAATGCACTCTGGTTTAGCCAATGTTGGGCTATAACTTTGGGCTGTAACTCCTCTATTATAAAAAGGATACATCTTGGTGGTGTTGGCCAAGGTTAAGGAGCCAGTGGCACAAAGGTCAAAGGATATCATCTAGGAATATAATAGTTTACCATCTTGTACTCCCAGCCCAGAATGACTGCCCAACCAACTCAACTTTGAAATCCTACTCATCCCCAAAGCTCTAGTTGGTGTTAAGGAGGTCAACAATTTATTAGCTGGTTGACTTTGGAGAGTTCATTTTATCTTTCTAGGCCTTTCTTTCTAATTTGAAAGATATCAATAATACTACCTCCTTACAGGTTTGACAAAGTGCTTAGGTCAAATGAAGTGAGTAAAGTGTCCATCAACGGGCCTGGCACATGGTTTTATTTGGCATACTCTAATGATAATCACATAACTGGCTCAGGGTCATTCTCCAGCTTCTGGGTTTCTGTTGAACTTTGTCTTACCTGCACCATTATGCCCACCTTTTACCCCTCATATTCTCTATATCATTTACCCCTTCTGCAGTAAGCGGTTCCATTTTTTCAGTATTTTTGATGACATGGTTGCTTCTACCTGCTCCATCTGTCCCTCTTTTGGAAAAACAAAGAGTGCAAGTGCATTCTTGCTGTAGTCCATTTGCAGTACTGTGCAGTTCAATTCCATATCTACCAGGTGATAGTATTGTTCTGTCTGGTGCATCATGGGCACTTGCACTGTGGTGGTCTTGTCCACTAAGAAACTGGAGCTCTCTTCTGTCTTAGATGGATGAAAAGGATTTGCCCACTGGGCTTAAAATACAGAGAAAAGAGAGGTGTTTCTTTTAAGCCAGTATTAATACCAATGAGAGTGCTTCCATTTGCCATCTCATCTAGTAATTAAGACTACCAAGAGGTAGGTACCAACTGTCAGCCAGTTTTACAATGAGCAGCTTAGGATCAGAGAAACAAAGTCACTTGACATGGTCACCCAGCTAGCAAATGGCATTGTTTGTGTTCAAAACCAATATACTTAAACAGAGCCCACCAGAGCGACAATTTTCTCTTCCATAAAAGGTATAAGGACATCCAACATACAGGGTGAAATGAGACAAAAAATCCATTCTGCTACTTTAACCACCTATATGTGTGTGGTTTATGGCAAATAATTTTTCACTTCTCCACCAACCTGGCTGACATATACTATAGAATTATATGAAATTATTTGGCACAATGATTTCTTGTTACATGGAACAGCTTTACAGTTAGAAAGACTTGGTTGGGAACACCAGCTTTGAAACTTATTAACTGTATGAACTTGGATTAGATGAAAATGAGGATTGGATAAGACAATATATGTAAATCATATGTAGCATAGTGTTTGGTACATAGAGAGTACATGATACATGATAAAAGTATTTATGTAATTTGTCCAAATATGCATTACAAGTGAGGGTCACAGTAGAATTTACATATAAATCTGTTTACTTGCCAAGAACAGGCTGGTCCCACTTCAGCAAATATTTTGAAAACACCAATTTTTTAGCCAAATATGAGCAGGATGTTCATACCATTGTCACCCACCTCTCTGAAAGGGCGCTCTCCCTAGAAATTTCCTGGGCTCATTCACAGAGCTGTGTGTCCTTCCTGGATGATCCAATACTATGCACAGCTATGTCCAGTGGAGCAGATCATTGTGGTGTGAGGGACACCTACTGACGCCAGTAATAAGAGACCATGAGCTCCCCCCAGCGCTCCACCAAAGTATCTGAACAGCAGACTTGAAAGTGACATACTAGAGCCTTACCTCTAAAATAAATATAATTCACCAGGACCATGATGGTGTTCAGCTTGAGGTCTTGGATTAGGTTCACAATTTTCCCTTTGGTTTGCTTCTGCACATGACAGTTTATCTCCTGTTGGGCTGCAGAAACATTGGAGAAGTCAGTAGAAAAGACTTCAGTCTCATAGAGGGTCTTGACATCATCCAAGAACTTTCCCAGTGGTTTCAGATGCTTCCCAATGAAGAGGGCATTTCCCATCTGCAATTCCAGTTCCTTCTTTGGAAAATTCAGTGAACAAATCAGGTGTTGGAAGCCCTGCTGTATCTCTGCGACTGGAGTGTCTGTGATGTTGTACCCTAAGACCTCCAGGATCTGAGTTTGGGTACTGGAGCCAGCTGCAAAGGAAAGCATGGCCAAAGCTGCAGCAATGCTCACAGGGGAAAAGAAGATGTTCCGTTCTGGGATCTCCACAGTGAGCCTCCGGTACAGGTTGAATGCAAAGTCAGCATTGATGGATGACATCTTATAGAGAGTGGCATTTTGTTGGGGCAAATGGCAGGTAGTGACTTTGCCTTCAGAGATGTTAGGTGGTGTACAATGGATTGTAGCATGAAGCCCAAGTACCAACAGAATCAGATAGAAGAACAATGACATTCTGGAAGGAAGATAATCTATAAAAGATGAATTGAGAGAACCATTGGGGAAGCTTAGCTGGATTAAACACTCTCTGATCCAGAGACATAAAAATCATCCATCTTGATCAATAAAACAATAGCAAATATTTGATGGTGTGTTCACCAAGGAATGGGTGGTTATTTCTCTCCTCTAAAAAGCTTATGACAGGGGCTGGAGATGGGGCTCAGTGGTGGAACACTTGCCTAGCATGTGTGGGGCACTGGGTTTGATACTTAGCACCACATAAAAATAAACAAATAAAATAGAGAGACATTCTGCCCCTCTATAAATACAAATTTTTTTTAAAAAAGCTTATGACAGGAGCTAGGGTTGTGGCTCAGCAGTAGAGCACTCACCTAGCACTGCGAGGCACTGGGTTCAATACTCAGCACCACATAAAAATTAAATAATTAATTAATTAAAGGTATTGCGTCCAACTACAACTGAAACATCTTTTTTAAATAAAGCTTATTACATATCTATTTGGGGCAGTTACTAGGAGAAATGTCTTGTTAGGGCCACAAAAATAATGCCATGTACTCTCATTAAGTGTAAGAGCAACATATGAAAATACTGTGAGTATATTAAATTGATTGAAATCAAATTACTTTTTGTTTAAACTAGAGTAGCCTTATGGAGGGGAAAGAATTCCTAGGTAGAACTAGCACTCCTTCTGCTTATGTTATTATAGTTTAGTATTTTGAATTGTGTTGGTGTGTTTAATTTAGCATATTCTTAAGCTAACATCTGTGAAATGAGATGATAGAACACCTATAATTTCCATAGCTAAGAGAAAAAATATAAGAGGAATTTATATGGCATATGATTAGTTAGAATAAAACAGTAGTGATTTATGGAGCCATGTATAAAGTCATGAGCAAAAATTTGTGCATTTATTAAATACATGGAAGCCACAGTAGTATTTTCAAACAACAAGAAAATAAAAGTACAGCTTTCTGTGTTTTAGATCTCTTTTACCATCAGATTCATCTAAAGAGTCATTTATAATTTTTAAGACCTATTTACACTATTATTCTCACACTCATGTTATTTTCTAATTATTAGAGGGGGACCAGAATGCTATAGCATATGCTTCTCTGAACCTGGAAGAGTACAAGGAAAGTGCACAAGGGAATCAGCTGTGGACTAACCAATGACAATGGATAAGTGGCTAATGAAGAGATCCCTGGAGTCAAGACAGGGCTCCTTTCTCAAACTTTCCTCTTCTTCCTGAATGATTTCATACTAGGAACTTAAATGTTACCTCACAAACCACTTTCTCTCTAGTCCACATTGTTCTCCTGAATTCTTAAACATCTACCCAGCTGCATACTGGACACATCCACCAGGATGATCCACTCATGCCTTGGTCTCAAATGGGAAAATTCAAAGTTTCAAAATATAAACATATCATTTCCCTAACCTTCGAGTGCATGCCTTCATCTTGTATCCATCACAGTCTATTTCATCACTCTTTGTGGAGAACTCCATGCCTGAAACCTGGGATTCATCCTGAGAGTTTCCTTCATTCTCATTCCCCACTTCTAATGAATCATGATGCCCTGTGAACACTGCCTGAATATGTCTCACAACTTCTGCTTTCTGTCCATTCCTCTGTTTCCATTGCCTCAGTTCATGGCCAGAACCACTGTGTCAACTCCTATCAGACCACACTGTCTGCTATTTCCTCCACCCCTTCCTCCTTAAACTACTCTAACCAATCTCAATATTGTCACAAGGGTCCTCTTTCTGTAAAAGACCAAGGCTGATTAGAAGGTCAGTTATCAGATGACCATACTTAGAGCTTGGTCTCTGGACCTAGGAACTTGGAGCTCACAGTTATTTGGGACTCTGGCTTCTGATAGAGATGTTTAAATTTCCCAAAGAGAAAATAAGTACTTACAGCACATTCTCAAGAAGTCACTTGCACCTCTCTGAAAGAAACACCTTTCCATCTTTATAACATGCCCTCTATTGCAAAACTAGAACACTCTTAGTTATAAATTAACCCTGACATGAACCATGGGATGATATTTTCAAAACTGATTTACAAAACCAAGGCCAAAAGGAAAAAAGCAAAAATGATAAGATTTGAACTTTGAGTGATTGCTTTGGCTGCTAGATCCTTCATCTAAATCAAAAGAGAAAGAGGGTTGTCAGAGCCAGTGTAGTCCATATTCGTGCTAGGAAAAGTGTCTTTTCAGCAGACGGAATGACATAGATGAGTAAAATGGCCAAAAGTCACAGGAAAAAGACAGTTCTTGCCATCAAGGCCAAATAGTCTAGGATTGGCAGTATTTGGAGAGAAAGGTACACACAGGCAGAGGCTGGGTAAACCTCTCTAATGGGTGCTGTAGAAATGATTTCTTCATTTGTGGAGGAAGTGATATCAAAGGTAACCTCTAACATATCATGGGTTTGGGTTTGGAATGTCCCCTAAAAGCTCATCTATTAAAGACTTGGTCTCCCATGCAGCAATGTTTTGAGGTGAGTCTTTGGAGAAAACTTTGGAATATGAGAGCTCTAACTTCATCAGTGGATCAATCTATTTGGTGGATAAATAATTTAAATTAACTAGTTGGTAGAAGTAGAAACTGCAGGCAGGTAGGGCATGGTTAGAAGAAGTATAAGGTACTGGGAATTTATAGTCCTCTGGGGATTATATCTTCTTCATGCCCCTTTCTTCTTTCCTTCTCCACCACACCTTTTTTTCGTTCCACTATAATACTATAT
>NW_026000261.1:8654974-8670886 GCF_001458135.2 Marmota marmota marmota | reverse complement strand
GCAGGGGGAGGGGGCGGCTCTGCCTCTCAGCAGGCCACTGCTCCTCTTCTGCCGGTGGGTCGCAGGCCCGCCTACCTTGCAGGGGTGATTGGAAGCTCTGTCCCGCCGCGGGCCACTGGGCCTTTTCTGTCGGTGGTCATAGTTCCGCCTACCTGGCAGGTGCGGGGGGTGGGGGGCGGCTCTGCCCCTCAGCAGGCCGCTGGGCCTGCTCTGTGGATGGTCACAGTTCCTTCTACTTTGCCGGCGCAGGGGGAGGGGGTGGCTCAGCCTCTCAGCAGGCCGCTGCTCCTCTTCTCTTTATTTCTTCTTCATGGCATAGCTTGCTGAGGGTGTTCTATAGCACATGCTTTCTAGTTGTAAATTCTCTTAACTTGTTTATCATGGAAGGGTGTTTTTTGTAATCAAATATAAAGCTTGATTTTGCTGGATATAAGATTCTTGTTTGGTATCCATTTTCTTTCAGAACTTGGTACAGCTTCTGGGTTGAAAAATATGGAGAAATCCTGATTGTTTTCCCCCTATATGTAATCTGATTCCCTTCTCTTCTGGCTTTTAAAATTCTACCCTTATTCTGTATGATAGGCATTTTCATTATAATGTGTCTTGTTGTAGATCTGTTGTAATTTTGTATATATGGTGTCATGCAAGCCTCTTATATTTGGTTTTCCAATTCATTCTTTTGGGAAATTTTGTGATATCATTTCATTGAAGAGATTCTGCATTCCTTTGGTTTGAATCTCTGTGCCTTCCTCCATCCCAATAAATCTTAGATTTGGTCGTCTGATACTATTCCATAGTTCTTGGATGTTCTGTTCATTGTTTCTTACCATCTTCATTGAGCAGTCAACTTTATTTTCAAGATTGTATATTTTGTCTTCATTATCTGATGTTCTGTCTTCCAAGTATTTTAGATTTTAATTTTGTTTATTATTTCCTAAATTTCAAGGATTTCTGATTTTTCTCAGAATCTCTCTTTCTTGAAGTAGTCTTTGCTCCCTGTATTTGCTCCCTTATCTCTTTCTTGGAGTTATCAATGGTTGTCTGTATCTGCTCCCTTAACTCTTTGTTGGTGTGATCAATGGTTGTCTGTATTTGCTCTCTTATCTCTTTTTTGGAATGATCAATTTTTGACTGTATTTGCTCATTTAGGTCATTCTTTAATTCACAGATAATTTTAATTATGTACATTCTGAACTCCATCTCTGATATTTAATCAACTGAACTGTCCATGGATTCTATTACTGTAGTATCTTGGTTTGTTTGGGGCACTTTCCTCCTTTGTTTTTCATGTTGTCTATGTGTCTTCCCTTCTTGCAATGCAGCTCTGAGGTATTACAGTTCCTACCCTATAATCTTATAGTGTCCCTGCAGATAACCTATACCTCACCTTGCTGTTGGGCTTCTAAACCCTGGCCAGTGTCCCATGATAAATGCTACTGCAACTAAATGTGGTGGTGGGAATAACAGAGATAACTCAAGATAGCAGTGGGGGTGTCCCAAGATGGATGGTGAAAGCTCCACCACTTTCAGAGATGGAGCTGAAAGGGTGGAACTTACAATGGCTTTGGGCTGCCTGTTCAGAGATGCAGCTGCCTCCAGGCCCTATCTGTTGTCCCAAGGTGGAGGCTACTATATGGGGAGGGTATAGGGATTGCTATAGTGCCCCAAGATGAAAGTGGGATAGGTACTGGGTCTGCAGGTGGGCAAGGGTGGTCCTGGGACTAACCTTGGTAGCTCTCATGAGGGTCGAGGGTCAGTGGGGCACTCCGAGGCCTGAGGCTGGACTCCAGCATAGGTCTTACATTCTTCTTTTTATTGAAGGAATTTAGAAGTTTTAACTGTAGACTTAGAAACATTAATCACTTTAAAATGTCTTAAAAATAAAGCAGAAAAATTTTTGGTTAAATAGTTAATATCCTAAATACAAATCCATCTAATCTCAAACCTTAACTAAATTCTCACACACCCAATGAATATGTGTTTAAACTCCATGCCTGGAAAAAGTGGATTCTGCCAAAATCAAATCAGAGTGTTCATTCTGAAGACCTAAGAGATCAATCAATAGACTCTTCCCAATAATTCAAGAATAGAATAGCAATATTACAGGTTAAGAATACCTAATTGAAAAATCTGAAATTTGACATACTCCAAAATGCAAAACTTTTTGAGCATCAACATGATGTTTCAAGTACAAATTCCATACCTGACATCATGTGATAGGTCAAACTCAAAACAAAAGTGAACTAAAAGTATTGTATAAAATTACCTTCAGCAGGCTGGAATTGTGGCTCAGTGGCAGAGCGCTTGCCTCTCAAGTATGAGGCACTGGGTTCGATCCTCAGCACCACATAAAAATAAATAAAAATAAAGATATTGTGAACAACTACAACTAAAAAATACATATTTAAAAAATTATCTTCAGGCTATGCATAGAAAGTATATATAGAATATAAATAAATTTAATTTTTAGACTTGTATCCCACACAAGATATCTCATTATAGCCAAGTACAGTGGCACATGCCTTTAAACCCAGAAGCTGGGGAGGCTGAGGCAGGAAGATCACAAGTTCAAAGCCAGCCTTGGAATGGCCCTTAGAAACTGAGAAAGACCCTGTCTCAAAATAAAATAAAGAGCTAGGAAAGGATCTCAGTGGTTAAGCATCCCTGGGTTCAATATCTGGTACTAAATATACATATATATATATATATATATAAACATCACAGAATCTGAAAAAAATCTGAAAGCTAAAACATTTCCATTTTCAAGCATTTCAGACAAAGGATATTCAACTTGAATTGATAATATTTATATAAATATAGCATACCAAATGTGAAAAGTGCTTTCATGCCCATTATCTAATTTGATTGTCAAACATTATGAAGTAAATAGGGAATAATTTTGCTTGGATTACAGATGATAAAATTAAGTCCTGGCAATAATAAGTAACCCACAATGGTCACAACAGAAAGCAAGTGATGAAACCAACTTTATACGTCAGATTTGGATTCTTATTAAATTTTGTTATCTTTGAAAAGAGAATAGAAGTTTTCTATATTTATTTCCAGATTTAAACCAGTGATTTATAAGAACCATCATGCTTCCTTTTTGAAGTGGAACCAGGGACAATATTAAAAACACTTCAGTTTGGTGAAAGTAATTAAAGGGTTTTATTGGTAGCATTTTTCTGAAATGTGATATTTCTTGATTCATATTTTTCTAAAAAATATTTTCGGAATGTGAATATTCTCAAAATTATTCTAGAATGATTTCATTAGGTAGGATTTATATATTCTTGGTGTTTATATAGGAGTAAATCATTAGCAGTATCTGAACTTTATGCCTTCTTTTTCTGGTATATTTTATATTTTTACACTTTCTCATTTCATTTTTTTGCATGCTTTTTTATTTTGAGACAGCAGGCAGCAAATTATAATAAACTGTGGTCTTTCTGGTAGGGAAGATAGTATAATATACTTTCCAGACACTAACAAACAATGAGGTTAGAAAAGGAATAAAGGATTGTTTGTGCACTGTTCCTTGTTTAAACCTGTTATAACTATAAATTTTGTTTGTAATTAAGATACTTTAAAACATTAAGTTTTTCATAAATATCTTTTAAACAAGTTTATTAACATTCTTATAAATATATGAAGCACTATTCCCACTATTCTATAAATATATCTTTTGTTTTCAGCCAAGTGATTGCATTTTAACATGATTATTCACTTAAGATATTTATCATATTCAGTGTAATAATTGGATCCTCATGTATAATATGGATGGCTCACTATGTATTTTACATAGTGGAATTAGGGAAGAAAATACTTAATGTTGTACTTAAATTTAAGATTTTAAAAGTTGTATGGCATACATTTACAAAAGGAAACAATGTTCTTCTTTGAGCTTCCAAATTAAAAAGTATTATATACGTTTACTACTCATTGGGATGGTAGTGATAATTAAATCACTAACAGATGTATAAATGCATTACTTCATAAAAGTCTGTGAATGAATAAAATGTGGGTACTAACTGGCAAATATGCATGTATTATTTATGAGTCCTCCAGGCGCTCAACAAATGGAAACATTTTCTCTTTTGTGTAAGTGCTAATCTCAAAGGAACTATGAGTAATTAAAATAAACTCAATAATGTGTAACCACTAAAAAAATATTTTCAGTGTGATAAGAGATTTTTTTTCAGTCAAAGTATGAAATAGTGTTGATTATATACATAATTATAAGAATTATTTACAATTGAGACCCTGGCTTAGTAGGGTAATTGCAACACAAAGTCCTTGTTTGTTTACTCAGAAACTAGCCTATGAAACCTGTCCTTTATAATGTCTGTTATTGTTGCATTCAAACAGGTATCCATCCCTCCTTTTTGTGCATTTTCAGAGGCTTTGGTGCAAATTTGGAAGCTTTCATTGAACGTTTTCCTGCTCTAGTTTTTTTTTTTTTTTTTTTTTTTTTTTTAACTCTACCCAACCTTCTATTCTAACTGCATATATTTCAATTTTGTATGCTCTTTTATAAATAGTTTTAATAACATTAAAATATCTGCATTTGTTCCCCACCCTCAGATTCATAAAACTGGATTGGATATGTGATTTTTTTTTTATGTCTGTCCCTCCTAGGTAGAAATCAGGAAAAATTCATAGTTCCTGTGTTTCAGGGTGCCAACATATTGGACTACTTTATTTTTGGCAATGATAGAATTTAAAGGATGGGACATACACTGTTCTAAATGTTAGCCCAAGAACCAAAGGACTCAAGAAAAAGGGAAACAAGTCCTGAACTCTAGGAACTGAGAACCTTGATCACTCATTTGACACAGATCATGTCAATCATCACTCTCAGCAAATGATCTTACAGCTCGTGAGAAAGAGGTGATCCTTTGTTGACACCTGTAATCTCCGCCCCCATCAACGGACATTCTGAATCTTTCCCATCTTTTCTGCCATCATCGCTGTGCCCAGAAGGGATAAGTCACTCCTTGGTCTGCCCTCCGGCTCTTGTGGGGCCTCTACAGGAGCAGTCTCAGGCTGCTATTCCCTGTGCGAACACCTTCTCTAGTGCCCCCACCACGTCCCAGCAGGCCCCGCGCCCAAAATCCTCCCCTCCATACCTCCCTCATACATTCACCTTAGGTGGCAGCCATTTTCATAGCCATCATCTTTGACACCAGATCTCATTACGTAACTAGTGCGTCTCACCTGTCATGTCTGAGACAACTAAAGGGCGAGAACCAGCCTTAGGGGGCCAAAATGGAGCTGGAAGATGGGTGAATCCAGATCAGGAATACATGGAAGATGGTTTAGTGCCTGAAGAATGGGTAGACATAGCTGCCGGATTTGTGGCACCAATGGCTTTTCAAGCAGAGATGCAAGCCATTTGGGAGGAGGAGGAGGAGGAGGATGAAGAAGAGGAGGAGGCCTGGCCAGATGTTGAGGATGTTGAGAGGGATGTACAGCTGGTGGAAGAGGAAGAAGAAAACATCGAAGAGGGAGAAGACAATGAGGAGGAGGGAAAGGAGAAGGAAGAAGAAGATGGCCATGAAGACTGGGTACACACTGAGGACGATGATGAGGAAAATGATCAGGAAATGGAAGAAGTCGCAGTTGTTGGTGAGTTATCTTTTGTGTGTTTTGGTCCTTGTGCTGGGATCTTGTCCTTTCTACGTATTATAATGATCTTATTACAGTAAGGCACCACACAGGCAATGGGGAAACCTGATGACCCACAAGAGGGTGCCAAGGTGTAGATGGGCAAATACCTACCCTGGGGGCAAGGGGACCTAGCAGCATTCTAGAAGGCAGAGGAACCAGCAGCAGATGCTGAGATTGAGGAGGGCAAGACCCAACAGATGTCTTAACTACAGGGAGCCTGGGGCATAGTGGACCCCAGGGAGTGGAAGTTACCAGGTCATTGCAACAAAGTACTTGGGCCTTTGAAGTCTCTGTTAGTAGCTGGCTCACTTGCAGGGCATGCTCATAGCTTGACTGTCCTTGGTAAGCAGGCCAGTGTTCTCAAAACACCTTTGGCCCAATTTTCCCATGTAGAAGCCCAATTCTATAAATACCTTCCAGTCTTGAGAAAAATTATGTTGCCTTCTACCAATCTCTGATAAGAGATTGAAGATATTCAATGCAGTGTATGTGCCCATGGAAAATGAATGCTAGCAGGTACTAAGTGTTCAGGACGGATCTTAAGAGGAAATGTATGGAGAGTTTGAAGGCAAAGGACAAACTAATGGTATACCCTGTTTTTGGCTGGTAGATTTTAAAAATGTGAAGATTCTTGGTAGGATAATCAAATAAAATGATGAACTGGTACTAGAGCATTTCAAAGATGCTAAAATTAGATTTTCATAGGTTGAGCAATCAAGTAATTTCACAATAGAATTTAAATCAAACAAATACTTATTCAGTAAATTTTTGACAGAAACATAACAAATGCAATCAGACCCAGATGATTCTGATCGCTTCTAGTCTGAAGGGCTAGATATAATCAGTAGCACAGGGTTGGGCTCTATTGGAAAGAGGGGAAAATATCACTGTGAAAACTACTGACCAGAAGAAATATGAGGGCCATGGAAATATTGTATCAACTACTAGGAAGGTCTCCAGATATTCTTTTTACAAAACATACTCCTGTCCTGATGGTAGAGTCCTGGATGTTACTGCAAATTGTAAATTGAGCATTTTTTTGTCTGAGAAGTTGTGGCCTGTTTTATTCTTTACTATTCCAGTAACTGAATATAAGTATGGCAACTCTGATGATGAGGCTCAAGAAGCAGAATGTGAAAAAGAGAAAGATGAGGATGACAATGAAAAACTGGAAGAAGATCCTAACAATAATTCAGAACCAGCTGAAAGCAGCCCCTAGAATCCAGGTATCTATGTGTAGCTTTGTGTATCACCTAACCGTTCCTGGAAATATACCTGTTAAAATTTGGTAAACTAAACAAAAAAAATTCATGGAGACAGCATAAGCTTTTTCAATGGAAACCCAAGAATGATCTCTCAAAACAAAACAAGCATTTTTGATGTTTGAAAGTGAGAAATGAGGTGGCTGTGATCAGAACATAAAATTCTGATTATGCATGAGCACTTTAATACCCAAGGATCTGGGTTATAAGAGGAAACTGAGTTGATTTTGCCTTTTGAGACAACATATATTGACTATTTTCTCAGATTTTGAAATCTAAATGCATGTTAATGGTGTACATTTATCAATTATCTTTTATTTCTTCCCACAGTTTGAAAGCAGAGAACTAAAAGAAGGAAGAAGCAGTGAATTTGTAACAGATTTAAGATTTTCTGATTTTTAGTTGCACATGAGAAATTTATCAACACTGATTTTGTTCTGAAGTTCATCACCCAAAAAGTGATGCACACTGTTCTTCTTCTTCTATGCTTTTTGGATATATTTGACAGCATTTGTTCTGTTCAAAAATAAAATGTTTTTGAAATGAATAAGCTAAAGACTGATAAATAACACAAACTCAAATCTTGATGTATTTTTCTTGTTGTTTTGGCCACCAGTCATTGAAGGGGATCACTTTCAAGATCCTGTCAAGAGGGACTCTTGGGGCTGGGATTGTGGCTCAGCAATAGAGTACTCACCTAGAATGGGCAAAGCCCTGGGTTCGATGCTCAGAACCACATAAAAATAAATAAATAAAGATATTTTGTCCAAATCCAACTAAAAAATAAGTATTTTTTAAAAAAGAGGAACCCTTGTTCTACATCCCATGCTTTAGAGACCCCTCTTGGTTCTCTCCCTGCTATACCATTCCCACAGGACCAGGAGCCCAGTTTATGGATCCAAAGGAATATATGCATACTCAGAGTCCTTATCCACTCCAGTTTATCCTCAAGATAATTGGGACCCCTACGTTCTTTACCCATCTGGTCTCAGGTCTGTTTCTACCACCATGTATACTTCTCTACATTGTCCTTTGGAGAAATAACTGATGGTATATACATTCATACATGGCTATGGGCTAGCTATACATAGGGGACAAGTGATGAAAGGGTAAACACAGTAAATGAGTTTTGTCATGGCAGGGGATGAAACTCAGGTTGGGAAGATAAAGAGTACTGGCTTACCTATGCTCATGGGCTTAGAATGGTGGTAATAGTTCTTCCCATACCGATCATACAGAAGGTAGAGTAGTCCAGGAATTCTGAATTAAAATCTGACTTTTCAGATTGTTAGAATGATATATTAGTTCTGGAAGGAGATACAGAAAATTTTATTTAACAGTTTATTAGTTGATTTAAACATTTTAAATTCTTAGGTATAGGACATGTATGCTTCCAAATGATTTCTTGCCCTAAACCCTGCAATTTTTTACAAATATTATAGGTTGGCTATGTTAAATATTTGGTCTACTCATTCCCCCCTTGGGCTTATTGACCCTCTCTTGACCCCGTCTTGGTGTTTTTCACTGCTGCATGCTAACCACATGACTAGCTTAGAAGAACCAGATGGACTTTTGGCTTTGCATTTGTGCCACAACCAATGTTCTAATCATAGTATTCTTCATCTGGAACTCCCCTTCTCATATAGAGAAGTATTGCAAATACTTTAAAACATATAGCTTAAGAAACTGGCTGCCCTCATTCCTGATACATGAACTACATGAGTTCTCTGCCTCTGTTTTGTGACTATCACTGATGTCCAATAGGAATTTAAAACTTGGTCAGGCTAAGAAGTTTCCATTCCTACATTGGTAGCAGATTCTGTCCACATAATGGTAGTTCTTGAGTCTAAGCTCAAGACAGTTTTGGGTAACTAGGACATTCAAACTCAGAAGATGGCATGCTATCATGAATAGCATGATAGCATCTTGATGAAAGATACCTACTACAGCACTAATAAACATGAAAAAGGCTGGCACTTTAAGATATGGAATAATCTTTTAAAGAATTGATTAATAAGTTTGATAGAAATACTATTTCTGCCATGGTAGCCTGAGGAGCTCTGCTGATCCTTTCCCCAGGGAAACCTGTGAAAATCACTTTTTTAAAAAGCCCAATTATATAACTTCTCTTAAAATGGTCTTAAGGTCATACAGCAAGCAAACAAACATTTACTCAAGGAAAGCTACTGAAATTTTGGGAAGAATAGTGAGTGTGTGGTATCCTAACCTAGGTGCATATTTTCTGTTCCTTCCTCTAATTTCAGCAAGATGGAAATTCAAGGTTAGTGCAGTCAAGAAAACAGGATTTATCTCCTCCTGCCCTTCTGTCCACAATGACCTTTATTTTTGCAATATCTTTATTTATTTTTATGTGATTCTGAAGATCAAACCCAGTGTCTCACACATGCTTGGCAAGTGCTCTACCACTAAGCCACAACCCCAGCCCCTCCAGAATGATCTTACCAGAAAGAAATGACCACTAGCATTTCTCATCTTGCTCCCAGCTACCTTTGCTGAGGCTGAGTTTCAGGTGAGTCCAGTTTAGAATAGGGATTCACATCTTTCATGCAGCCTCCACTTGCAGGATGGATGATTTACCTTAGACACAGCACTGCTGAGAATATTAGGCCCCCAATCTGGTAAGAGATTTTTCACTGGGAGAGATAACAAAGAAAACCAAGTACTTCCCCCTATTGAATGCACAGCTCCTTGAGTACAAAGTGTCTGCTCCCATTACCAGATCCAGATTCATACCTAAGCAATTTTGCCCAGGGAAAAAATCAGGTCATTTAATAGAGTTATGTATCTCTTCCCAAAGAAAGTGAACCCATTTGCAATGGAGTGTGAAAAGTTAAAGTTTATGGATCTCAAAAATAATGGAGTTTGTGATTGAGAGGAATTAAGAAGAAATTGATAGAATCATTAAAAATAAAAGTATCAGCAAGCAAGCTTATGACAGGAACCAGGTTAAGAGCTAAGAAGACCTTCTCCATTTGGAGTCAGAAAAAAATTAACATAGCCTAAAAATCCATCCCTTCAAAGGATCCTGGATTTAATTGGATCAGTAGGTTGAGTGATGTATGCTTTACATGGCAATTAATGGAGAGTAACAGCTGAATGTGGTCAGGGAAAGGGATAATCAAAGGGAGCAGTGCCCAAACCACCATCATCCCAGGGTGCCTGGGCATACCCAAGCCTGTGCTTCCTGAAGAGGATCATCAGAGTTTTTATGCCTTGGGGGAAGGGAATAGACTTCACCAAAATAATACAATCAGCCAGTCACTAAACAAAAAGCAAATAACAGTATCAAGCCCCAGAAGTTCAGGTTTAACACATAACCATTGTATTTATGCTCAGAGTGAACAAGCAGGAACTGTGGAACCAGACTTTGGAGTAAAAAAATTAAGATGACCCTAGTTCCATCAGGATGATATGATTGGTTTGTTTGAATAATTTTGCAGTCTGGCAAGGAAAGGAAGTTCACTAGGTTGATGACTGGGTGGAGTACAGCTGAATAGGCTGATAGGCTAACTTGCCTGGTGAAAAGACTTTCCCACTGACTGGGGTAATATCAGACAAGAGTAAAGGAAATCCTAACTAGTCATTCGAGGCACTGTGAGGCTCAAACTGTCAAGACAATATATTAAATTTTAAGCATAACAATGGAAAAAAATAAGTGGTCAAAATACACTGACGGAATTTCCATTTGCAACCCTGAATGTACAGCGCAGAATGGCAGTAGGTAAAAACAGGCTGAAAGAGATGGTTATATCACTGCTTCAGGCTAACAGAAAAGACACCACACATTGAGCTGTCAGGACCATTGCCATAGCCTGAGGACACTTCTCTATTGCCACAGTTAGTTTACAATGAGCTACCCATAAAAGATGAGGCTGAGAACATGGAAAGGTTCTCAGCAATCTAATTACATCCAAACACAATGTACTACCAAAGAGCAAATATAGGTTGTTGATAGTCTGCCTTCAGGAGAATAAAAATTGCCAAAGAATGAAACCAGCTTGTTAACTTCAAGTTTTTAAAATCATTATAGGAAGCACAACCAAGAAAGATAAAATCCTTTAAAATATGGTAGAATTGGGCATGATATAGATAATAATTTGATTTCATAAACACTAAGAGCAGGAAAAAAAGCCTAAAAAACAAGTAAGTTAAAAGCTGGTATTTATGAAATGATAAATCAATACAGTGTAAAATTAGAGGATAATCCTTCCTCTGGAAATCCTCCAAGACCTACATTTTGTAAACGTGTATTTCTCTTGTCTTGAAGGGTTTTTTCACAAATAAATAAAAATAAAACATCAGGATCAGATCTCCAGGGCAGGCTATGAAAGTTGAAGAGCTAGTAAAACAACTTTATATGGAACAGGTAGAGAAAAATGCTACTGATAAACTACAGTATCAACTAATGGAGCAGCTTTCTCAAATCAAGCAGTTCAAATGAGGCTGTTGATAAATAATAGTTTAGAAAAGTGTGAGAAGCAGTTAATTGTGATAGCCTACCCTTTAGGCACAAACAACTCCAGATAGTTTTTATTCATTAGCTCATGCAAAGGCCACCTATGAATAAGACTGGAGAGCAATTGACCCTTATTATTTCCTCAAGCACTGATAAAAGAAAAACTAAATAGTAGACCTATTCTTCCATTGAAAACAAAAAGCACAGCAGAATTCTGCCTATTTTTAGGTCTGGATGAAACACTAATGTCCATCTAAATAAGCTAGGAGATGCATCATTTGCTTTCCCAATTCTTTTCATGATATTGTTTATCATGTTTATTTGAAATTAAGACTATATTTCAGAGAAGTTCTGAAATAAATTTCTCAAAATTGCAACAGTCTTATTAAAGTTTCTACCAGGTATATGCCAATAGGTTACTGCACATTTTAGAATTCAAAATTCACCTAGTCAGATACCAGCCTTTCTGTGAAAATTATATTTGTGTACAAGGAAACCACATAGGGGAGTTATCCTTGGAAGAGACCTTTCAAAAACAATAACAGCTGGGCACAGTGGTGCATGCCTATAATCCCAGAAGCTCTGGGAACAGAGACAGGTGGATTCTGAGTTCAAAGCCAACCTCAGCAACAGTGAGGCACTAAGCTCAGTAGTCCAGTGCCCCTGAATTCAATTTCCAGTACCAAAATAAATAAATAAATAAATAACACTTGGCAACCCACTACAAATCTCTACATGTAAACCTTTAAGTGGAATCCCTACAGAAAGTCAGTTTATAGATAAAAATGCTAATGAACTCCTAAAATAGGTTTCATTTCTGAAGATTCATATAAAACAAAATTAATATATTTGACCTCACATCAAAGACAGATTTCACTTGCATGATTTTCTGTCCCCAGAATAAATATGAAGATTTGTCAAATCACTGAAGGAGAGAGAATGTAGGGTCCTTTTGATTTAACACACAAATATTGTCATTACTACTGAAATTTTGCATTTTGTACATCACCTTGATCTCCTATACTTTGGTGTCCAATAATAATCAATGGTTACTGAAGTCTATTTCAGTAGGTAGTAAAACTAAGCAAAAGAGACTTTAGACCAAGTTCAGCTCTAATAAAGTTACTTATGTATAAACATCCTAGTTTATAATTTTATTTATAAAATCTTATAATTTTATTTAGAAGGATATGCACTTTTATTCTAGTTCTATAATAGCTGAAATATTTTTTAAAAACAGAAATCTTACTTAGAACAGTTAAGAATATATGAATGTCTGACATTCAAAAGATTATTTTGGGGGGCAGTGGACCAGGGATTGAACTCACGGCCACACAACCACTGAGCCACATCCCCAGCCTTATTTTGTATATTTAGAGACAGGGTCTCACTGAGTTGCTTATCATCTAGCTTTGGCTGAGGCTGGCTTTGAACTCACGATCCTCCTGCCTCAGCCTCCCAGCTGCTGGGATTACAGGCGTGTGCCACACGCCTGGCTAGATTTAAGCCATATGTTGGTATGCATTCCAAATGGTAATGTCAGATATAATGGACAAAAGTACACCTGACTTCCCCATGCTCACTAATTTTTGAAAAAGAGAGCTTGGCCATCTCTTGGGCTTGATTGGTTTTTCCTGCCTTTCATTTCCTCCAGGAATGAAGTATTCAGCATAGTGACTTGATATATTTAGTTATTTTGTATGGAGTGATAGTTATATCTGTTGTGCTCTAGGTCGCAGTCAATTCAAAATTGTGTGTAACAGCCTTGGAAACTATTAATACTTATACATAATTCTGTGGCACAACACACTCAAGTCACCAGCACATTTAATAGGATCTTTCTTATGGTGGTTACAATGTTATATGAAAATAGCCTTTCACACTTGATTCTCTAGTGGAATAAAGAAAGGGAATTGAGGGAGAGGGAAGAGAGATGGGAAAGGAAAGGAAATGCAAAATGAAATTGACCAAACTATGCTTTGTGCAAATATATCACAATGAAGTCCACTTTTATGTATAACTATAATGCACCAATTAAAAATAAATTAATAGAAGGAAGACCAATAGAGTAGAAGAATAGGATCAGGAGAGGAACGAAGGGAGAAGACGGGGTAGTACTGGGGATTGAAAGGGAGTAACTTATGATTATATATATATATGTCAAAAAAGGAGTAACTTATGATATATATATATATATATATATATATATATGTCAAAATGAACCTCAAAATAATGTATAACTATAATGAACTAACAACTTTTTAAAGACTTGATCCTCTAAAAAAAGCTACCATAAGAGGTTGATATTTTTAAGGAGACATATAATGTATTTAGGGGGAGGCTTTTTTAGAAAATGTACTATATAAAAGTTAGTATGCTTTTGCCTCTTGACTGCATTAACTTTCCATGAGCTCAGAATATTTTTGTGTAAAGAATGTCAAAGAACAGCATTTTTTTCCTAAAGAGGAGTTTTATATTTTGAATGATTGTAAAGAAAGTACAGTATTGGAAATTAAATGCAGACAACTGATAATCCAGGAGTATGTTAATTATTTTTATGCATGTTACAAGCAGCTTATTTATACATATTAGATTCTGCTTCATTTTCAAATGAATTCTTAAAATGAAGAAGTCTTCTTGTTATTTTAAAGGCATGTGTTATGTCAATTTTCAATGTATTAATAAAAAATTTTTACTTTACATCAAGTTCATTGTTTTCATACAGTATTATCTGTTGGGTATATAGTTAACACATTGTGTCACTGAACTTTTTAAAACTACAGTAATAGACCAAGTCTGATTAATGGAAAATTTATTCATTAGAAAATCATGTGGACTTAAAAAACAATCCAAAGCATTTATAATTCAGAATAATATTTTTTTTAATTTAAAAAGGGGTATATTTCTTGCAGAAAATGATACTTTAAATTTGTTTTAATTAGAATCTTTGAAATACATTCATTTTTATGACATCTAGACTTCTTTATGCTTTTTGTCTTTTGTCTTTTTTTTTGTAGTTGTAGATGGACAGAATGACTGTATTTTATTTATTTATTTTTATGTGGGGCTAAGGATCCAACCCAATGCTTCACACATGCTAGCCAAGTGCTCTGCCATTGAGCTCCAGCCTTGGCCCTGTCTTTTGTCTTTCTTGAAATAAAGTGCACATAATGACATTGTTATGGTTTAGATATTTGGTGTCCCACAAAGGCTCATGTGTGATACAATGCCAGATGGTTTAGAGGTGAAATGATTGGATTTTGGGGGTCTTGACATAATCAGTGCATTAACCTCTTATAGGGAGTGGTCACTGTAGGTAGGTAGGATGTAACTGGAGGAGGTGGGTCCATGGGAATGTGCCCATATGGGTTTATAATTTGTCTGTGAGGGGATCCCCCACATTCCTGGTAATGGTCTGAAATGCTTCTCTCCAGCACACACTTCTTCCATGATCTTCAGCCAAACTTCAAGCCCTGAAGAATGGAATCAGCCATCTGTGGACTAAGACCTCTGAAACCATGAGCCCCAAATTAAACTTTCCCCCATCTAAGATTGTTCTTGTCAGGTCCATTGGTCATAGCAGCATAAAAGCTGACTAAAACAGACATTTCTTAAAAAGCAACTATCTGTGAGAGCAAACAATGTCAGTGACTTTAATGAGCCATTATATATGTATGTTGGAAGAACTGTAAGAATAATGGCTAAAGAAGTAAATGTATGTATGACAGACAACAAAACCTCATCAAAAACTGAATAGTAAGAAATTATTAAAAAGAACCATATAGAAATTCTGGAATTGAAAATACAATAAATGAAATGAAATATTCATTATAGATGCTCAACAATAGGTTACAACTGCCAGAAGAAAGAATTATTAAAGTTGAAGGTAGATTCATTCTCATAAGAGAAATAAAAAGAATAAATATAAATGAACAGAGTCTCAGAGAAATGGGAGAGAACATCAAGTTCACCAATGTGCATGTGATGGTAGTGCTAGGATCGGGAGAGGGGAAGGAATAGAGGAGAATAAAAGTATTTGAAGAAACAATAGTTGAAAATTTCCCAACTTCATGAAAAATATTAATGTACATACCCAGGAAGCCCAAGTTACTCAAAGTAGGATAAATGCAAAGAGATACAAAAGAGATGTTTTCAGTAAAGACAGTGAAATCTAAAATTGAGGAGAAAATCTTGAAATCAGCAAAACAATGTAAAATGTTTTCTCTGATATGTGGAAGCTAGTTCAAAATAAGGGAATATATATAAAAAATGAGAGAGAAAGGGAAAAAGGAGGGGTATCTCCATCAAAATAGAAGGAAGACTGGAAGATTAGATGAAGGGGACTGAGGGGGAGAGAGAAGGGATGGGATAAAGGGAGAACACAAGAATGATTCTGACCTTACTTTCCTATGTACCTATATTAATCCTATATTAATAATATACCACAGTGGATCACACCATTGTGTACATCCACAAGACACTAAGGGAGGGAGGGAGGGAGAG
>NW_026000261.1:8637958-8653898 GCF_001458135.2 Marmota marmota marmota | reverse complement strand
GTGTGTGTGTGTGTGTGTGTGTGTGAGAGAGAGAGAGAGAGAGAGAGAGAGAGAGAGAGAGAGAAGGAAGGAAGGAAGGAAAAAGAAGCCATGGAAGTCAGGATAACTTGTGAAGATTCTCAAAGGAAAAATAAAATGTGAACCAAGAAACCAAGAATTCCATAACAATCAAGGCAGTCTCCCAAAAATTCAGGTGAAACAAATATATCAGAGAACAACAAAAAATGTACATATTTTTTTACTAGCCCACTTATCACACAAAAATGCTAAAGGCTGACATTGTGTCACCTTGGATAATTTGAATCCTCACACACAAAAGAGATACCACTAAGAGTAATTTTCTAATTATAAAAATACATTTATTCTTCTTTCTTAACAGATCTACAATATGGAAAAAAATATAGTTTGGTCTATAATATGTAACATTTGTCAATAACAGCACAAATATGATAGGAGCAAGAAATATCTCCATATGGTAACTTGAATTTATAGGAATAAATTAAGAGAAACATCAAAAATAAGTAATAAGGTGTATCCATTCTGTTAATGTAACAAAATGTCTGAGATAATCATCTTAAAAAGAGAAAATGATTCATTTTAGCTCATAGTTTTAGTTCATGGTATGTTGGTCCCACGCTTTGGTGCCTGTAAGGAGGCAGCACATCTTGGTGGGGCGTGCATGATGGATCAAAATGGTTCACCACATCACCAGAAAGAAAAGAAAAAATATAGGAGAGAGACTAAGAGGCCAGGGTCCCATAATCCCCTTTGAGGGATTACCCCAAGTGACATAACTTCTTCCACTAGGCCTCATTTTTAAGGGTTTCACTACCTCTCAATAGTGCCATAAATTATATACTAACCCTTTAACACATGGGCCTTTAGAAAACATTCCAGATCCAAACTGAAAGGGGAGTGACTCACCCGAGATGGAGATTCAACCAAGAGATTTTATTGGGGGGAAGGAAAGGAGAGGCAGAGAACAGAGAGAGGAGAGGAGGGCAGAGAGGGAGAGAAAGAGAGCAGAGAGAAAGAGAAAGAGTAGAGAGAGGAGAGAAAGAAGAGGACGAGGACAGAGAGGAAGAGGGCAGAGAAGAGTGTAGAGAGTGTGAGCTTGCAAGCTTTGGCTTAAGAAGGGTTGTGCAGGCGACCTGGCGCGTGCTGATTGGCAGGATGACTGAGGAACTGCAAGAGGACACTGTGTCCTGTGGGGATTGGCTGAGAAAACATTTGAATTTGGTGCTTGTAGGCTTGGCGACTTTCTGAGAGGAGGGGGAGGGGCAAGCGATTCCATGATGTTCTTGAGAGACAGAAACATAACTTCAGCGGGGCGTCTCCCACACAACAACACAAACTATAGCTAAAGGTTGATAACAAAATCTATAAATACGTACTTGTTTTCCTTTCTTCTCCCAGATTTGTAAAGTGACATAAAATTATATAAAGTAATAACAATAACAACATATTATTTATTAGGTCGTTATTTATTAGGTAACATTTATATATGTAACACACATAAAAATAATATCCCAAAAATAGTAAAGGGAAATACAACTACATAGAAATAATGTTTCTATATTTAACTGAAATTAAGTAGTAAAAATTTGAAGCTAATTCTGGAAAACATAAGACATATGATAAGCCTAGGGCAACCAGTGAAAAATAATAATAACAAAAACTCAAAAAAATGTAATGAAAATGTGGAGTCTGTCTCCTGGTTAAAAAACCCATGTATGATTTTTCAGGTGTGACCATAAACAATTACAAAAGCTTTACTTAGCAGACCTCATGGGAAAAACTTCTGTCCTCACACAAGACTTATAAAACCAATGCATTGCAGTTTCTGAAGGGAGTTACTGTCAAAGAACAAAGCCCCCTGGCCAGCCAGGTTCTTCTACATAGCTTCATCCCTAACCCAGTTGTCTCTTTGGTCTTTGATAGGTGGCTTTCACAGGCACCTTTGCTGAAATCTCCTTTTATTGAGGACAGTGGAGGAAAATTGAAGATACTTTTTCACCATTCTGGATAAGTTCGCATAATTCCAATGTTAGTCCTTTGTTCTTTTCCACTTCAGAGCCCTTGTTCTGTACAACTACAAGAGCATTTTGTCCAAAGCTCCTAACTAGTAAGACAACCTCCATGTCTTATTTTTGTCCACCCGACCTTCAATTTATGCTGTTCCATGGGCATAAATGGAACAGAGAGGAGGTAACATTTTCTCCAGGTTAGGTTTTTTTCTCAACTTGATGCAGTGATTAAGGCCTTGACTGACCTTTCATTTCCGCTTCTGTTAAACAGCTTCACTGAAACATAGCCCCTCGATGAGCTCTCCAGCTCAGCTGAGGTCCTAGCAAATTGATTCAGTGAGCCAGGTAGTCAAATTCCAAAGCTATTCTGGAATACCACACAGAGGCCCTTTGAGAAGCATTAATGGAATTTGCAGAGCATGCTAGGAGGGTGCTAGTGGATGATTTCCAAGAGTCTGAGGGCCCCATGGGTTACCTTACCAGCCAAGTGTATGGGTCTTTGGGAGTACTGGAGGAAGCTATGGAACATTCTTAGAAGGTGTTAGCAGTTTTATATTGAAAGACCCAAGCAATCTCATTCTGCTTGGGACCTCATTTTGCTCTGAAACTTAACCTCTGAAGTCAGGAAAAGTCAGGAAGTCCTAAAGTCAGGAAAAAAACTACAGAAAGTCAGGAAAAAACTACAGAAAAGCTCTGTGGAAAGAGTTCTCCGAGAAGCCAGAAAAGCCGCAGATAGGCCAAGATAACCACATATCTGAAATTCCAGATGGCCTCCACCTAGGTGTGGTGACCAGTATTTAAACTAGAAGCCCTGCAGTTTGGCACGTACTCCCCTTGAGACATCCTCATGGTTTAAACCAATCAGTTCAGATGAATCCCCCTCTTGTAGTGACCAATCACCCCTACCCAACTTGTTCCTGCCAGTGAATGTGCTAATCATGTTTTAGAGTTGTTATTTGATTTTCCCTCGGTGTGTGATGATTTGCTAGGAGATGCTATGATGTATGTGGGGGTCCCTGCCTTCTCCAAAGAATGTATAAAACTGCTGCAAAACCTGGGCTCGGGGCCTCTTAGCGTCACCTGTTGCTGTGTGTGTGCGGAGGACCGAGCTAGCTCGCAATAAACACCTCTTTGCTGCTTACATCGATCTTGGGTCTCTGGTGGTCTTTTGGGGGTCCCAAATTCGAGCGTAACAATATAAGCTTTTTTTNTTGGGGGACTTTTTTTGGCTCCGCCCACGTGACCCAGCCAATCGGCCTCAAGAGCAGGAGGATTGTGGGAGGTGGAGAGAGGCTTGTGTGGGAGAGAGAGGCTTGTGGAAAGCCGGTGGTGGCAGTTGAGGCTCTGAGGATTTTTCCTGAGAGGCTGTTTTGTTTGGCGTGTGTGGTTCTAAAAATAAAGTTAGTTTCTTTTGACAAGTGGCTCCTGATTGTGCCCAGGCCGCACGCATGCCAGGCGAGCGCGCTACCGCTTGAGCCACATCCCCAGCCCTTACCTTATCAGATAGACAAGGATTCCAACACAGGGGATCAAAGAAAGCTAGGGAAGTAGTATTCTAGCTCCTGCATAGGACTCTGTCAGTGGAGCAAGAGTGTAGGCTCCCTCATAAGCTGAGTAACTCTGTCTCTGCTGTGAATACATTCCCTGTACTGCAGCAAGTTGTTCTAACTTCAAGAGAAAATTAAACCCTAAGTCAAAACTCTTTAAGATTGTTTTGCCCAGCACCCCTAAACAGACTTTAGAAACTTAAATTTGATCCGCTTCAGAGGTAATCTGGTTGAAGATAAAAGGGGATTGTCTGTTACTACAAACCATCTCCTTTAAAGTATACTAACAGCAGGCATTGCCAGGATAATAAACAGCAGTAGCAAACGTGACTGTAAGTATCTAGGTGTCATGACTCCCCCAGAGAAGCCCAGGCTCTACTTGAATTGCTTTGATTGCTCCCAAGAATCCTCACTAGGAAACATGTGTTTGCCTCAGTCCATGTTCTTCTTACCCTGCTCCCTCTCTCTCTAGAAAACTTAGGACCAAATTATCAACCCTTGTGACTGATGGCAGGTTCTGTTCCTTTTGCCTCTCTCTGTAAGCCTAAGGATAGATTAAAAGGCTGAACAACTTTTGCCTAAGACTCTCAATTTTCAAAAACAAATAAGAATGTCAATTAAGCCAATGTCCCTCTGTCCATATGGGAACAGAAGTCCCTGTACAAAGGTTAAGATTCATTAGAGTAGTGATAAAGTTAAACTTGGCATTCTAGGTACTGTTTCATTGGAGACTATGAGTTATAAAACCACTGTACTAAGATGAGAGTCTTCTTTAGAGTTTATAAAGCCACCATCAGGAAGACCATTTCTCAACCTAACTATCAATTAGACCCTTTTTTTCCCCTACAAATATCTATTTTTATAGACTCCAATACTGATCATATTTTTTATATATTATATATCATATACACCTCTGTGAGCATTTATTTCCAAGTCCCCTTCCTCTTTTTTGTGCTTGTCCTTTCATTTTGGGACTTGTATCTGTTTTTGATATAATGAAAGGTTAAGGAAATTGAAATGTAAAAGATAAGATTTGTTTCAAGTTCTGTAAAGTTTTTAAGTTCTGTTAAGTTGTATTTGGAACCTGAAATTCATGTGGAAGTTTAAAACAACTTCCGGAAAAGCCACTGAAATGTATGTTGAAATCTCCCCTGACCATCTGGTTGCTCTGTAAAAAAAACAACCCCCTCCCCACCCAGAAACCATGCAGTCTGGGACGTACACACCTCAGGACTTAAGCCAATCAGTTCGAATGTATACCCTTCTTTGTGCTGACCAATCACCCCTACCCGAATTGTTCCTGCCTGTGAATGTACTAATCATGGTTAAGAGTTGTTGTTTGATTTTCCCGCGGCATGTGATGATTTGCTATGCTGTATGTGAAGTCCCTGCCCTTTCCAAAGAATGTATATAAGCTCTGCTCAAGCTGTTCTTGGGGCTCTTGGCTCTTTACCCCTTCGAGGTGAGCTTGGAGCCCCAGCATGCTGGACCCCCAATAAACCCTTTGCTGTTGCATGACACAGTCTCTTGGTGGTCTTTTCCTCCGACGTTTGCCCGACCTTTACAATATGGGTAGATTTCAAGAGGTGAGACCTGAGGTCCCTCTCTGATTGTTCCTCCTTGGGTCCTGATTATTGGTTTGGGTTTTTTTTAATCACCTCAATTGTTTGAATTGGAGTAACATTAAGGCTCATATGGGGCTAGATTTTGTGAGGGGTGAGATTCACTGTTGCTTGATTGAGTTGTATTTCTTGGCATCAGAATCTCTACTGTGATCTAGAAGTGTCCCAAACTGTTTCCAGTGCCACCTGAACGGGGGAGCCAGGAATGGCACTAATGTCAGCAACAGATATACTACCTTAACATATATGCATAGTGTCTCTTTCCCATCTATAACACCAGTTGACACCTATTTAGAGTTAGCATTTAACAACAGTACTGTAAGGGAGAGGGCAAGGCTCAGGCCCAGAAAGCAAAGTTTGAGGATCTGGCAATTGAAAGAAGATATGAGGCACATTGGAAATATCAGTCATCCTTTTTTCAGATGCATCAACAGCCCCTAGCCAGTCCCATTTAGCCCCAGTTTAATTTAGAATACCAATTCTTTTCCATAGGATTTTTTGTATGCAGGCTATACAAAGAAGGCATACTGCCAAAAGGTTATATTAGTGGGCACTTGCTCACAAGCAAATGTTTATGACGTTGAGTACATATGCTGAATCAGAATGTTCATGACCTCAGCTATGCACTAAAACATAGCCTGCTGGAAGCATCAGGGAGGAAGTCTAACTACAGAAATCTAACTACATTCTATTATTTAGTGGGGTTACAGTTTCTTAAGTAAGGGAAAATAGGGTAGAAAAAGTTTGAAGTGTTTTAAAATTGAAATATTGATCATAGGAGAGGTGGGAGATAGGGAGCAGATGTCAGCTGTAAAGAAGATGAGAAATAAGTTAACTGAAGATAATGCAAAAAAGAAAGCAGGAAGGAACAGGAAATACTGGCTGTTACTGGAGGAAGAGAGTCAAGAAGAGGAGATAGGAGGACCTGCAACCTAGGTATGAATGAACAAGAACATGTAATATAAAAACTTGAACCCTCATATTATTGTACCACACCTAAGTTTAATCTAGGCTAAATGTTGAACACATGCAGGAGAGAGCTATTAATGTATGAGTAAAGTTAAAGGAATATATATGTACATATATTCAAACCTATCTGCACAGTGAGAGCATACACAACCATACAAGCACACTTACATATTCACAAAATCATGCATAAAGAAAAACAAGTGTGGAATAATACAATACTGTGAATGATGTTTGAAAAAAAGGGTAAAATTTAAAAAGAGTAAAAATGGGGATATGGAGAAAAAAGAAACCAGAAAAAAAAAGATACATGTGTTACTGAAAGGATAAAAGAAATTGAAGTTAAAATGTAAAGGACCAGGTTTTGTAAAGTTTCCAAGCTGCACTCAGAGCCTGAAATTCCTGTGGCAGTTAAGACAGTTCCCGGAACTGCCTGTTAGATGTGTGTCAAAATCTTCCCCTGACCACCTAGTTACTAAATCACCCCTTCCCAGAGGCCGTGCAGCTCAGCACGTACATGTCTCAGGGCTTCAACCAATCAGTTTAAATGTATGCCTATCTTAGTGCTGACCAATCACCCCCACCCGACCTGTTCCCGCCAATGAATGTGCTAATCATGTTTTAGAGTTGTTATTTGATTTTCCCGCGGTATATGATGATTTGCTAAAGGAGGCTATGACATATGTAAAGCCCCTGCCCTCTCTAAAGAATGTATATAAACTCTGCTCAAGTGGTTCTCAGGGCTCTTTGTTCTCTGCTCTTCTGAAGTGAGCTCTGAGCCCCAGCATGCTGGACCCACAATAAACCCTTTGCTGTTGCATGAGACGGTCTCTTGGTGGTCTTTTCCTCCAACATTTGCCTGACCTTTTCATCATGATGATTAGAACTGATTAATACAATGTAGTAACTACATTTGACATCTTAGTAAGACGCTTTCATGGCAAAGCATAGGAAATACACTGCACAAATATTTAGGGACTGGCTCCTTGTTGAATTTAATTCTAGAGGTTCAAAGTTATAGCCTATTGAAAAAAAGGAAAGAATAATAGTTGCTTCTGGCCCCTGCTATCAGTTACACCTTCTTAGTGGATTATCATTCTGAGGGCATCATATAAATTATTTATTATTTATCTAAAAGCTTACCAGTTTTGAGTAGTGGTCAGAAAAAAAATCTCTGCTGTGGACCCAGGCTACAATGCAAAATGTTTTGCCATCTGGTTGATGTAGCCCAGAAGATCAATGGCACTGGCAATTGACTAGAAATTCAGGATGCTGTGTGGAGAATTTTCTAGGCTCATATAGGTTATAAATTTGGTTATATTTCTTCCTAATGCACATGTCAAATATTGTTAGTTTGTTTGTATTGATACCCTTACCCAGATAATTATCCTAGGTATTGTATCACCTACCCCTTTACTTTTTTCAGAGAGGACAAATATAAGTTATTCCCACAATGAAAATTCTATATGAATATTTTCTTTTCCAAATTTAGCAACATCATGAATATGATTCTGTTCCTTCTTCTTTTTTTCAATGAAGAGGCTAAGCATGTCTAGATGCAGAGAAACACAGTGTGACAAGTTTCTAGCTTCTTTGTAGTTCCTCTGATCTTTGCCTTATGAAAAACTAAATTTCCAGAATAGTTGCTATTCTGTAGCCCATTTCAGTCTGTATGTAATGAGGGAATGAAAGCAAATAGGATATTGATAATTCAGACATGAAGGTTTTCTGAGCATCAAAGTTCTTAAGAAAGATTGTGCTGATTCAAAGGGGCTTCACATAGGTGTGCCTGATCCAGCTGATGACAGGTAGCCAGACAATTAACAAGTGTACACTGTCAACGTGAATCAATGATTTTATAAGTCTAAGAAAATAGTTTGTTGTTTTAACAGGAGAAATAAACACATTTTCCTCTATAACATGGATCTTTTGGTAACAGGATACTCATGTATTATCTAATGTTTTCAACAATCTGATCACACCAACCTCATCTCTCTCTTGCCAAACACCAAAAAAAGGGGCGATTGTTTTCTTCTTGAGACACTAGTCAGGAAAATAAATAAGTCTTTCTGCCTTGAAAGCACACATCTTTTCCATAAACCATAATTTCTTAACCTTCCAGAACCTCAGTTTTCACATGTGTAAAAGGACAAGAAAAAGCAGAATGAAGGGAGAAAAATGATAAATAAAATACAAGTTAATTAAAAATTCAGTAGTAACCAAAATCATCTTGTTACTGCTGTTTATCAGTGAAGAGTCCTTGCTTCCCCGAATGCTGAAGTATAACACCAGAGAAGCAGCCGAGGCAAGTGCAGAGTGGAAAGTGGAAGACTTTATTAAAGGACAGCAGAAAAGACTTCTCCCCAGAGGAAGAAGGGGACCCGAAAGAAGGGGGGAGGTCTTCCCTTTTTTATAGCTAAGGTCTTCTTTTAGTCTTCCCACATTCATGTCCTTTGTTTCCCTTTATCCTGCAGTGGTAGAATGCAGGTGGGAAGGCCCAAAAGGTGGTAGATAGGTGGGCTGAAGGAGTAATCTGGGCAGGAAGGGCCTGTAGCGGTTTTGGATTAGCACTTCCCTGTTTGTTGGGAGCTGCTTCATTAACAGTTTCTTAGGGTGGGTTCCGGGCCTTGGGGACATTAACATTTCAATTTCCCCAAGTGCTGCTCTTCTTTCCTGGACTCCATTCTCTATAATAGCCTCAATTTTATTTATCTTACTCAATATTAGACCTGATTTACATAACTGCCCTACCAATCTTTAAATCTGGCTTCAATCTTATGATTAATTTGCATTTGAAAATCACATGAAATACAAAAATTTAAAAGTGAATGAATATTTAGGTATTAGTCATTAATTTTGATTGAACTTGAAATTATTAACTTTTTACCATATTGTGGGTAGTTGACTTCTCAAAGGCATTGTATGCTAATTAGTATGCAGCAACACTATTCAAAGACACTCCCCTATAGCAGGACCTCCTTGGTTTCCTCTGACTTGTGCTCTAGCTGCTACAGTTTTCTTGGGCACTCTCAGGGCAGTTCCTTCAGCTAAGTAATCACCCATGTAGCTCCCTGCTCTCTCTCCTGTGTCTTTACCCTCCTTGAGAATCCTTTTTTATCTTGAGTCTCTTAACTCCCAGGGACTGATCTGACCACTACATTATTTTCATAGGGATAGAACAGGATATGGCCATTCAAACAGTTACCCTGTGTTAAAGAACAGACAAGGTCCTGGATTGGGAACTGAACCCCTGCCATAGGATACACACAGATGCTTTGGATGAGGTCTGCTCCCTCCTCTTGTTCTCATCTTCTCTTTCATGCTCCTCATCCCCTTCCTCATAGTTTTAGTCCTGCTCCTCTTCAACTTCCTCACCTCTTTCTCTGTTGTCTCCTGCCTGTTCTTCTGGCCACAACATCCTGGACATCAGTCCAGATCTGCTCAACATTGGGCCACACCTCCTGAACACCAGGTCAGAATTCACTGTCACCAGGTTTCTCAGTAAAGCCTCGCTCAATTACTCCAGAAACCAGAAAGATTGTGGCTTCCTTAATGCCATCTTCTAACTTAGCTACAGGCAGCATATCCAACACAGTTTTTCTGGGGTGTTCCTGCTCTATTCCACCCTCAGCTCTGTCGTGGACACTTAAGCCTGTGTCTTGCTCCTCTGTGGCAGACATGGCAGGAATGACCAGCGGTTACGACCTCAACTGGAGCTGTGAGGAGAATACAACAATGTTGGTGAAGATAGCAGCTGTACAGATAGCTGTCATGATGGAAGGGATGATGGTTGGGTCTTACTGGGAGGCAGTGAGGGCAGCAGAGAAAGTATTCACACAGGTGAAAAGCCTGAGATGGTGCTATGGAAGCCCAGTAACAAGGAGGGGAGGAGGGGAGGAGGGTAACCTGAGGAGTGACACACAGCAGCTACTCCATAAGTTAGGGGGTGGATGAGTTGTGCCAGTTGACTGAGTGATGAAGGTGGAGCCTAGAATCACGAAAAAAAATGGCTATGACTCTTCCTCCTGAGCTCTAAGCTCACTTGCTAACAAGTGAGTATTGACATACCTAGCATTCAATGAATGATCAATGTCCTCAGAATCTATGGAATACTCAGCATATTTTCTCTTTCCTTTGAGGCCTTAGTATCTTCGCTACCTTTTAGAGTCCAATTTTTTTCTTAAATTTCACATTGTGGGGCCGAGGTTGTGACTCAGTAGTAGAGTGCTTGCCTAGCATGCATGAGGAACTGGGTTTGATCCCTGGCACCACATAAAAACAAAGGTACTATGTCCATCTACAACTAAAAAAATAAAAAGAAAAAGAAAATTCCACATTGTCATCAAAACAATACTCTTCCAATATGGGTGAACCGTGCAGCACAGGCACTGCAAGTGGTCCCTGATTTCTACTTGAGATGGTTATGGCAGTAGGGATAGAGTCATTAAACAATTGTATAGCTCTGAACTCAGTAGTGGTAAAAGAAGAGAGACAGAAAAGAACTTAGCCATAATGTTATTAAAGCTACCTCATAAAGAAGATATAAAGTTGAGGGAGGGAACAAGATGGCAGAGTAGAAGAAGGAAGCATGACCCAGCAGTTCCTCAGCACTACACTTACAAAGCAGGAACACTGCTCCTCAGAGAGGTAACAAATGAACCTCACTGAAACATGGTACTGAATTGTAAAAAAAATCATAGATCTACAGGAAGTCAGTAACTTGAGCAGAAGAAGTAATACCTTAGAGATTGCTGGCTCCGGCCATCACTGCAAAGATTGCAGACAAATGAGACATGTGGCCTGTGGATAAAGAAATTAAAAATAAAGAAAAGCATCTTTGTGAAACCTGTGGTTATGAAGGAAGGTTGATTTTTTAAAAATATTTTATATATATATGGACCTTTATTTTATTCATTTATTTATATGTGGTGCTGAGGATCGAACCCAGTGCCTCACACATGCTAGGCAAGTGCTCTACCACTAAGCCACAACCTCAGCCAAAGGAAGGCTGATTTTAATGGACAGCATTGATCAGGTAAGCATCTTAGTGAAAAAAAATCTAAAGCGATCCGCTGGGGGTGCAGGCAGCCCTCCACTGCCGTGGTAGAGAAAGCTCTCCTTGGTCTGATCCACAAAGTCCCCTGAGAGCATGGAACATGCTAGCAGGTGAGAAAAATGTTCCCAGGTCTTGAAAGTTGTCCTGGTGCAGTTTATACAGCTGTGAGCAGAGAAGGGATGGGAAGGGGTGGGGGAAGATAAGAACTCATAAAGGAAGTTACCAGTAGCCAAGGAAAAAATTACCAGAGGGTGCCTAAACTAGAGAGACTGAAATAGGCACAATAATATTTTACCTGGAACATCCAGCTTCTAGATCCTAAGGGAAATTTTTCCATAATAGTTGGCACCCCATAAGAGATATTGAAAGATGCTCACTGGGGCCCCAAAAGTGCAAATACACTCCAGGGTGGATACCTGGTAATTCACAATCATAACAGTGAAGGTGAAACATGTTGTGGCTTAGACCCTTACATCCTAATGGTGGATTTTTCTGAAAGTCCCAGAGAGCCAGAAGCCCAGCAGAGATAGGAAATGCCACACCAGAATGGGGATACCCACCAACAGAGTTCCAAACCCACCAAAGTCCTAACCTCAACAACTAGAAACTCCAATCTAGAATTCTGCATCACCTCCACTATAGGATTAAACAATTCATCAGCATGCCCTAATCTATTCCACCCAATTCTGGGATATTGGAAGCTGAATGCTACTATACACAGCTGTCTGCTGGTGAGAAGCACCAGGACAATGGCCAAAAATACAGGCACAAAAATAAATACAAAGACTGAAAAATCCATCGTTGCCAACAGATTTCACCACCATAGGTGGAAATAAGCCCTCCATCTGAAGCCAGATTTACAGATAGGTAGTTAGTGTAGTTAGGTAAATTGGGTCTAATATTGAGTAAGATAAATAAAATGGAGGCCATTATAGAGAATGGAGTCCAGGAAAGCAGAGCAGCAGATGGGGAAATTGAAAGGTTAATGTCCACAAGGCCTGCAACCCATCCTAAGCAACTGTTAAAGAAATAGCTCCCAGCAAACAGGGAGGTGGTAATAAAAAGCTGCCCCAGGCCCTTCCTACCCAGCTTACTCCTTAAGCCCACCTATCTCCCACCTTTTGGCCCTTCCCACCTACAAGATAAAGGGAAACAAAAGACATGAATGTGGGAAGACTAAAAGAAGACCTTAGCTATAAAAAAGGAAAGACCTCCCCCCTTCTTTCGGGTCCCCTTCTTCCTCTGGGGAGAAGTCTTTTCTGCTGTCCTTTAATAAAGCCTTCCACTTTCCACTCTCCACTTGTCTTGGCTGCTTCTCTGGTGTTATACTTCAGCATTCGGGGAAGCAAGGACTCTTCACCAGGTAAACAGCGGTAATGAAAAGGTCAGGCGAGCGTCGGAGGAAAAGACCACCAAGAGACCGTCTCATGCAACAGCAAAGGGTTTATTGGGGGTCCAGCATGCTGGGGCTCAGAGCTCACTTCAGAAGAGCAGAGAACAAAGAGCCCCGAGAACAACTTAAGCAGAGTTTATATACATTCTTTGGAGAGGGCAGGGACTCTACACACATCATAGCCTCCCTTAGCAAATCACTGTACACCACGGGAAAATCAAATAACAACTCTTAAACATGATTAGTACATTCACTGGCGGGAACAGGTTGGGCGGGGGTGATAGGTCAGTCCTAAGGAGGGGTATACATTCAAACTGATTGGTTTAAGCCCTAAGGTGTATACATGTTGAACTGCATGGTCTCCGGGAGGGGGTGGTTAAGCAACTAGGTGGTCAGGGGAGATTTCGACACACATCTAATGGGCAGTTCCGGGAATTGTTTTAACTGCCACAGGAATTTCAGGTTCTGAGTGCAGCTTAGAAACTTTACAAATCCTGGTCCTTTACATTTTAATTTCAATTTATTTTATCCTTTCATTGATATCATCAATGTAATGAGAAAGCATGATGTCATGTGTATTTTCATTGAAGAAAGAAAGGGAACCTGAAAGAGAGAAACTTGAATTTTCCTTCTCTGTTTCTTCCACGACTTTTCTTCCCTTTCAGCCCTTCTATTTCTCCTCCAGGTTTGGGTTGCCCTCCCCAGGAATTCCAGTGCTGCCAAGATCCAACCATGTCACCTGATCTTATCACTGGTAGGACACACTTACACACCTTCCTGCTCTCTTTGTGGAAGTTCTGAAGTATATCTTTATATCTTCCTGTATGTTCCTGTCTATTCTTCTCTTTCAATGTTCTAAATTTAACTGGTGACAGCCATTGAGAAATAAACTTAGATGGCATTTATATACCCCACAAGATTATACTTAAGATTTGCTTTGCATAAATCTCATCTCTAAGAATATAAGAGACAGGGATTATTCTTTTAGCAGCCAAAGAGGTGGTTTGGTCTTCTATCCAGAACTTGGTCTGTGAATTTGAAGCCCTGAACTCACATTTTGCTTTCCCAAGTTCTTTGGAACATATAGAAGAAGACAAAAAAACTCTATTATACCTACTTTCACTGAAGTTCTATGGCTTTTGGCTTTGCATTTTGTGTCTGTCTTTTGCTCTCTGAATCATCTTTCAAAGATGGACATAATGAATATTTTTAGGTAATATAATTGGGCATATCTCAGACATGCCTTTATTCTTTCTGTCTGCAAGTCTTAGGATTATTTTGCCAACTGTGTCCTTTTTCAATTTATAATTATTTATTACTAAAGATTTATTTATATAGTATGTAAGCCATAATTAAAAGAAAGTACAATGCAAACATTCTTTTTAGGAAGGAGATAGTAAACAAAAGGCTATATTAACCCTTGAATATTAAGCCAAGACACAAGTTACAAGTTTTCTGAAAAAAAAAAACTCTACATGAGGGTTAAGCAACTTTTTCATTATTACTATAGAACATGTAGGCCATCTGTTTGAAGAAGTACCCAGTTGTAGTATTTTCAAAGTTGAATTATGAAGAAGAAAAATATAAAATGTGAATCAAATATAATATAGACTTCATATCTAATTTTTGGTTTCAATATTGAGTATTGAAAATTTATGTTGTAAAGCAGTACATAAAAAAGGGAGAAAGAATGTGACAGGTATGGAATGAATTTCAGAATCAAGGTTTATATGCAAATTTACCAATTTTTAAACAATAATATTACAAAATGTCAGGGTCTAGAATCTTTAAATATAAATATAATCTATTTGAAAATTCTAGATTGTCAAAATAAATAGTATCTGCAGTCTAGTCAATAAAAATTAAAAATATCAGTCTATAAAGATTTATCTTGGGCCTAAACTCTTACATGTTCTGTATCCTTTAAACAGATGTTACTATAGCTTAAGTTTGGAAGACACTGGGTAACTAGACACTTTTTAGAAGGCACTAACTATTCTTTCCATGGCCCACTTACCAAGTTCACTTTATCTACCAAGTTGCTTTCATTCAGTTAAATTTGTTTGTGTATTTCTTTGCTCTCTACCCAATTCTCTCTCCCTTAAAATTAGCAAGTGAATTACAACTGAAAGAGAAATAAAAAGGATAATTTAAATAATCACTTCTAGTTCTAGAGCTTTGTACACCATGTTTTTTGAATGTGTATTTTAATGCCTTTAAATGTTTTTAGAAATTCTCAACTATTTTGCTTTATTCATTTTGTATTCTCTTTCCTCCTAGGACTGAAAGTACACATCTTTTAGACCTTTGCACCAAGGCTATTATCTCTGTTAAGAAGGAAGATCTTCATTTAGGAAGGCAATTCAAAGTTAAGATTCAATTTAGAGAAGGATGACCTATTTCCAGTTCATTTTTTATTTTTTGTATCTAGCCCCTCATAATTTCTTAACTGAAATCCTTGGACTTTTCTTTTGTATCAGACCCAAAGATCCAGTTTTATTCCTCAAGCCCCATAGCACTTTTGGAAGCTCTGCTCAGCTCCTCAACCTCTCTGCTGCTACTTTCAAATTAGTAAATGTCTTATGGAGAAATACCCTGACAAATTTTTAGCCTCATCCCTTTGCTCCCCACTGCTTTGGAAATTTTTGTCTCCTAGGGTTTTAGCTGCCTCACTAGCTTGCTTGTATCTTCGAATGGGAATTTTTTTAATCCTTTATTCGACTTCCATATATATTTTCTTTCAAGAGATTGGTGTAAGAGAAGTCAGTTTGTCATTTCCAAAAACGGAAATCTAGGTGGGCTAATTTAAAATTTCTGCAAAGACTTCCAGTTTTCATTTCAAGTTGACCTATTATGTTCCCAACTTGGTAATGCAGATTGTGCATGTACTCATTTCTCTACATCCTCATCAAGGGGTAATACAAAACTTAAAAATATTTTTTCAACCTAATGAAATGCTGTTTTAATATACATGTTTTTGGGCTGGGGTTGTAGCTCAGTGGTAGAGCACTTGCCTCGCATGCATGAGGCCCTGGGTTCTGTCCCCAGCACCACATAAAAATAAACAAATAAAGATATTGTATTTAAAAACATACACATGTTTTTATATAAATGTTTTGCAGTTACTATTAATGCTAAGAAAAACTTTTAACATTCTTTGGGCATTTGCTTTTCCTCATTGAATATTTTTGGAAGTTATGTCTACATGTTCTTTAAATTGTTCCAGTTCATGATCTCATGATCATACATGCTCTGCAAACAGTAATATATATATATATATATATATATATATATATATATATATATATTTTTTTTTTTTTTTTTTTTTT
>NW_026000261.1:8590219-8636549 GCF_001458135.2 Marmota marmota marmota | reverse complement strand
ATATATATATATATATATATATATATATATATATATATATATTTGTCACATTTTGTTCATTATCCAATGATGGATATTTGGATTGTTTCCCGTCTTGGAATCAATGCTGCTACTATGAATATAATTGTACATGTTTTTATTTGGTTATATGTTTTCATTTCTTTGGGGTATATATTAACAGTGAAATTGCTTGGTCATACGATAATTCTATGTTAAATATTTTAAGGAATCATCAAAGTGTGTCAAAGCAACTGTGCCATTTTATATTCATACTAGGAAATTTCAATTTTTCCTTTTCCTTGATGATGCTTGTTGTTTTTCCACATTTTTTATTGTTGGCATTATACTGGATTCAAAGTGATATCTCATGGCATTTTTCCATTTCCATTTCCTTGATAATTAATAGAGAACTTTTTCATGTGATGGTTGGTGATTATTTAGAGAAATAAAAGTTCAAGAATTTGCTCATTTCAAAAATCGAGTGATTTTCTTTTTGTTGTTTAGCTGTATGAATTTTTTATATATTCTGGATACCAATTCCTTATCAGACATGATTTGCAAATATTTTCTCCCATTCTATAAGTTGTCTTTTAATTTTCTTGGTGGAACCCTCAGATGCTCAAATATTTTTATTTTGATGGAATATACTTTATGATTTTTTTCTTTAACACTTGTGCTTTTGGTGTCATATTTTGGAAATCTTTGCCAAATTCAAGAATATGAAGATTTGACACTATACTTTTTTTGAAGAGATTTTTTAGTATTAGCACTTACATTTGGGTTATTCATCCATTTTGAGTTAAATTTTGTATACAACATAAGTCAAAGACCCAACGTATTTGACATATACCTATTTAGTTGTCCCAGAATTGCTTATTTTAAAGGCTAAGCTTTACCTATGGAAACATCTTACTATCCTTAAGAAAACTCAATCAACTGTAATGTATTACTTTAATTATGGTCTATTAATTCTCTTCCATTTATTTATAAGTATCTTTTTATTTTTATACCACACAGTTTTGATTATTGTACCTTTGTCGTAAGTTTCAAGATCAAGAACTTGAGTGTCTCAACTTTGTCTTCCTTTTTCAAGATTTATTTGGCTACTCAGAACTCATTGAAATCCCTTTTGAGTTTTAAGACCAGTTTGTGCATTTCTGCAAAAAAATAATAAAATAAAACGTTGGAATTTTGACAGGAATTGCATTGAATCTGTAGATTAATTTGGGGATTAATGTCATATTAACAATATTATATGTTCCTATCAATGAACTAGCATATCTTCTCATTTATTTATTTATTCTTTAATTTCTTTCAGCAATATCTACAGTTTCAGTGTGCAAGTGCTACATCTTCTGGTTATATTATTTCCTAAATATGTTAACCCACTTTTATGCTTGCAGAAAAAAAACATTATGTGAGTTATCTCTCTGCTTTATTACTCACATTAGCAGGCCAATGTGCACATAATCCTGATTGAAGGCAACAAAGCACTGTGAGTCAATGCCCCACTTTTACCTGAAAAAAAAATTTGCAGAGTTGCAAGGAGATTTGAACTTTTACTTTACTCATCTTTACTGAGACAGACAGTATAAGTCAGAATTCTGTCCGTCCACACACTATTCTTCAGTAAAGGTATTCCTAATTTAAAATAATAAGATCAATAATCTAATGATTTTTAAAATCTCCAGATTGAAGTAGATCTTTTATAATAACAAAACCACAGAAAACCATAACTTGACTGAGGAAAGACTATCAAATGATGCCAAAGATGTTAGAGAAATCTGATTAGAAATTTTAAAAATGATCATAAAAGCACATCAAAATAAATTGAAATATTACTCAGCCTTAAAGAAGAATTAAATTGTAGCATTTGCAGGTAAATGGATGGAGCTGGAGAATACCGCCCTAAGCAAAATAAGCCAAAACCAAAAAACCAAAGGCCAAATATTTTCACTGCTAAGCAGATGTTGATCCATAATGGGGGTGGGTAGGGGAGAATGAAGGAACTTTGGATTGGGCAGAAGGGAATGAGGGAAGGGGAGGAAGTGTGGGATGGCAAGGACAGTGGAATGAGTCAGACATTATTGTCCTATATACATGTATGATTTCACTACTGGTGTGACTATGAACCATGTACAGCCACAGTGTATTCTATTGCCATGTATAACTAATTAAAAAAATTAAAAATAAAAAAAAAATCTCAATTGGAAGTGTGGAGTATTGGCTCACTTGTCAGAGTGCTTGCCTAGACATGTGAGGCACTGGGTTCAATCTTTATCAACCAAAAAATAAATAAATAAAGGTATTGTGCCCATCTACTACTAAAAATATTTTAAAAATCAATTGGAATCCTTGTGAAGTAGGTGTTAGCATCCTACAATGACACACTATCAGTAGCTCTGTCTTTTTTATTGCTGCATAGTGTGTCATTGTAGGATGCTAACACCTATGTCACAAGGAATCCAATTGATTTTTTAAAATATTTTTAGTAGTAGATGGGTATGGTTTTGGGGTATGGCTTCTTTTATTAAATATTATCTATGAAATTTGTGTATGGAGAGTTTATCAGTAGCTCTGTCTTTTTAATTGCTGAAGATACTCTACATATATTAATCTCATAGATAATATTTAGTAAAAGAAGCCATACCCAAAAAGATACATATTGAATGATTCTATTAATATGAAGTTCAAGATCAGACATAACTCATCTATGTCAATACAGTTAGAAAATTTGTAGATACAGAGGTGTGGCAATTGAAAGAAAAGAGGGAATAAACTTCCCTTAGTGGTAAAATTGTTATACATGTTAAACTATGTGGTGATTGCAGTACTATATGTATATGTAAAATGTCATTAAGCTATACAATTAATACGTATAAAGTTTAGCTTATGGAAATTGTGCCTCACTTTGGAATGCATAAATGAATTCATCAAAGTAGCAGGATACAAAATGAACACCCATAAATCAAATGCATTCCCATACTCCAAGGATTAATCAGCTGAAAAAGAAATGAGGAAAACTATCCCATTCACAATAACCCCCCCAAAAAAGGAAATACTTAGGAATCAACCTAACAGAAGAGATGAAAGACCTCTACAATGAAAACTACAGAACACTACAGAAAGAAATTAAAGAAGACCTTAGAAGATGAAATACCTCCCATGTTCTTGGATAAGCAGAATTAATATTGCCAAAATGGCCATAATACCAAAAGTGCTATACAGATTCAACACAATTTCCATCCAAATTCCAATGATATTCTTCAAAGAAATAGAAAAATGTATCATAAATTCATTTGTAAAAATAAAAGGCCCAGAATATCCAAAGCAATCCATAGTGAGAAAAACAAAGCAGGGGGCATTATGATACCAGACTTTAAATTATACTACAGAGCTATAGTAACAAAAATAGCATGTTATTGACACCAAAACAGTCAAGAAGACTAATTAAACAAAATAGAAGATATAGAGACAAACTTACATGAATACAGTTACCTCATACTAGACAAAGGTGCCAAAACATACACTAGAGAAAAGATAGATAGCCTCTTTAATAAATGGTTCTGAGAAAACTGGCGATCCATATGTAATAGAATGAAATTGAACCCCTATCTCTTACCCTGCATAAAAGTCAACTCAAAGTGGATCAAAAACCTAGAAGTTAGAGCAAAAACCCTGAACATACTCAAAGAATATGTAGACCCAACACTTCATTATATTGGCTTAGGAAATTAATTCCTTAAGAAGAATACTAAAGCGCAAGTCATAAAATTTAAAAATGAATAAATGGGATGGCATAAAACAAAAAGACTTCTTTGAGCAAAGGAAATATTCAAGAACATAAAGAGAGATCCTACATAATGGGAGAAAATCTTTGCCACCTGTGTCTCAGATAAAGCATTAATCTCCAGGATATAAAAAGGACTCAAAAAACAACACCAAACAAACATACAACCTAATGAAACAATTGGGCAAAGAAACTGATCAGACACTTCATAGAACTAGAAATATGAATGGTCAATAAATACATAAAAATGTTCAATATCACTAACAATTAGAGAAATGAGAATTAAAACTACACTGAGATTCCATCTCACTCCAGTCAGAATGGCAACTATCAAGAATACAAGTAACAATAAATGTTGATGAGGATGTGAGGGAAAAGGTACACTCATACATTGCTGGTGGGATGCAAATTGGTACAACCACTCTGAAAGGAGTATGGAAATTCTTCAGAAAACTTGGAATGGAACCACCATTTGACCCAGTTATCCCACTCCTTGGAATACATCCAAAAGATCTGAAATCAGCATATTACAGTGACACAGCCACACCAATGTTTATAGAAGCACAATTCTTAAGAGCTAAACAGTGGAACCAACCTAGGTGCCCTTCAGTAGATGAATGGATGAAGAAATTGTGATATATATACACAATGGAATATTAGTAATTTGATGAAACTGGAGAATATTATGCTAAACAAAATAAGCCAATCCCAAAGAACCAGAGATGTTTTCTCTGATACACAGAGGCTAATTCACAATAAGGGGGGTGGGGGTGATAGAGGTACTTTGGATTAGAGAAAGGGGAGTAAAGGGAGGGTAAGGGGTAGGAATGATAGTAGAATGAATCAGGCATTATTATCCTATGTTTATACATGATTATACAACCTGTGTAACCCTACATCATGTACAACCAGAAGAATGAGAAGTTATACTCCATTTATGTATGATGTGTCAAATGCATTCTACACAGAGGCTAATTCACAATAAGCAGGGTGGGGGTGGGGGTGGATAGAGGTACTTTGGATTAGACAAAGGGGAGTGAAGGGAAAGGAGGGCTATAGGAATAGTAAAGTTTGTAGAATGAATCTAACATAATTCTCCTATATACATATATAAAAATACGAGCTTCCCACTATCATATACACCCGCAAGGATGGGGTCCTAATTAGAATAAGATATATTCCATGCTTGTATAACCATATCAAAATGTATTTTACTGTCATGTACAACTTAAAAAATTAAATGAGAAATAAAAGTGTACCTTAAGTGAGAAAGTAAAATGCAATTAAAAATATGACAAAAAATTAAGACTGCTTATTTTAAAATTAATACATTTTATATATGCATGGGGGTCAATTGTTAAGATACAAATATCTTTACTTTCTTCTCTTTTAAAAAGTGTATTGCAGAACAGAACCAAAAGTGATATATAAATACATCTAAAGTAAGAAATTATTAGCGACATAAAATCATTATAGATGCTCTTAAATTTTAAAATATATCTACTCCAAATTCATTTTATCAATGTATAACACCACCAACAATATGCCTTTGTCAACATACCTTAGCTGGTCAGGGTATTAAAATTTTTATTGTTATTGTTAGCAAAATTGATAGGTAAAAAATGCTTAAACAGGTGCAGGGTTGTGGTTCAGTGGTAGAGCACTTGCCTTGCACATGTGAGGCACTGGATTCAATCCTCAGTACCACATAAAAATGAATAAACAAAATAAAGATATTGTGTCCATGTATAACTAAAAATATTTTTTAAATATTTAAACATCAAATTTGGCATATGAGTATTGAGAGATTTAATGATTATGACCATCCTTCTCTATGCTTACAACTATGATACACTGGACATATAGCAAACAGGCAATGCCAACTCTGAAGGAGTTGGAAATAAGACAGAGTCACTAGAGACCTCAGGACTTGCAGAAAACATTAGTTAATTTTCTTAGTTTCCTTATTACTTCTATACATCCTGGAGACTGCACTGCAGAAGTTTCCAACTCATAAAAACTATCAGAAATATGAAATAAAATAAAGCTCCAAGGAAAGTCTATTTCCCATTGTCTGATGTTAGAAAAGTGTAGCTCAACAACAGAAAATCTTTGGACAATAATTGCCCTAAACCAATGAAACACTAATGTAAAAACTGCACATCTCTTGCAATTTCAGTAGAACTGAACAGGAGATCAATCATCCTCCCCATATAACTGCCCCAGGTAAGCAGCTGCACATTACAATTTCCCTACTAGGTGGTATCAGTGGCACTGGTCAGGAAGCTCATATATGTTAAAATTGGTGAAAGCAGACAATAGTGTAATTTCCCAACCAGGTGGTAGAGGGGATAGCAGGCAGCTGATCTTCCATTCCCATGCCCTGCAGAAGCAGGCAATGTTTGAAATCATCTGCTATGGTACATTGACAATGGGGTCAGGTAAGGAGCATGGTCTATATCCTTATATGACATCAACAACACAGAACAAAGTGGTGCAAGTCAAAAATAGTAAGGAGTTCTCTTTTTTTCCCACCTCTGGTGTCAGTGAGGTAGAGAGCCGAGTATCCACTTACACAGTAGCAACAAGAGTGAACAAAGAGGTTCAAAGCCAGGCTTATTGGCAATCTGATTGTTCTCCCTGGTTTCATAGGGCACAGTGTGAAGCCACTTCTTCCATCTTCTGTGAGGTAATGTGAAGACAGTACCTTTTTTTTTTCCTAGGTGGTGTTGGTGAAATTGAGACAAAAGCAAAACAAACACACTCCCCAGGCCTTTCACTACAACTCAACATGGGGAAAGCCTACTAAAATTAAGATTAAATAGAATACATTTTACATACTATAATATGAAAAATGTCCAAAATGTAACTAAAAATCATTCAAATCACATGAGGAACCGGAAAAAAATGAAGGATAATATAAAAACTAATGCCAACTCAGAGTTAAATCCAAATTAGAATTAATGACAAGGATTTTAAAACAGTTACTATAAAATGACTCAACAAGTAGGAATTATTTTGAAACAATTGAAATAAAGAGAATTCTAGTAAAGAAATAAAAGTTATATAAGACAATGTATGAAAATTCTTTAAATGAGAAACAATAATTGAAATAAAAATCTCATTGAATAGGATCAATAGTAGAGGCAAGAGAGTAGAGAATAGAACAATTAAACTTACAGACAGTTCAATAGAATCTACACAATAGAGAAAAAGAAACTTAAAATGGACAAAGTCTTAATAATTTGTGATATAAAAATAAAAGAATCAATTCTCATCGAAGTCCCAGAGAGGAAAGTAGGAATATTCAAAGAGATAATAGTTTAAAGTTTCCCAAATTTGGTGAAATAGATAATCTACAGATTCAAGAAGCTAATAAAATATCAGATGTAGTAACTAGTTTTCTAACTAAACTCAGAAGCCCACACAAAGACATTTCTAACTAAACTTTTGGATCTAAAGAAAGAAAAAAAAATGAAAGTAGCCAGAAAGAATACAATTAAAATAACATTTCATCCAAAATCCTGGAGACCAGAAAGAAATGGCACAATATTTTCCATACACTGAAAGAAAAGTATTTTCAGCTGCAAATTTTATATCTGCATAAAATTTACTTTATAATTGAAGGGAAAATAAAGACATTCCCAAATGAAGGAAAACTAAGAGAATGTGTCCTTAGGAAGCTTGTAACTTAAATATGACTGAAGAAAATTATCTAAACAAAAATGCAATGATAATAGAAGGAGTGGAACGTTACAAAAGAGCATTTTAGTGGGTAAAATAGGGGTTAAATTGCATTCCTTTAATATCATTTGATAGTTGAAGCAAAAGCTATAATACCATTTGATGTGGTAGTTAATATATGTAAAAGAAATATTTAACCCAATTATATTTTTAAATGTATAGGGAAAGGAGACCAAAATAAGAGTAAAATTTGTCACTTTACTCAAAGTGGTAAAATGTTCTTACCAGTAACATATAATAGGTCACATATGCATATTATAATACCTGGAGAATCTACTACTAAGAAAACTATAAGAAATGTTGTATTGTAAAATACTACAAAGAAATCGAGATGGAATATTTTTAAAAATTGTTCTAATAATCCACAGAAGGTAAGAAAAGATAGGCAGTTGACAAGAATCAGTGAAAACAAGAATAAAATAAATGACACGGTATACTAATTAGCTTAAATGTAAATAGCCTAAACATACCAACTAAAATAAAGGTTTTGGTGGATGGATTTTCCAATAAATAATCCCACAATCTGCTTACTTCCTAAAACGTAGTTGAGGTAAAAAGATTAAGAAACAGAAATAGATATATCATGCCAGCATTATACAAAAACAGCAGAAGTGGCTGTATTGCTATTAGATATAGAAGACTTCACAGCAATGATGATTACTAGTGATAAAGAAGAAGAGTATACAATGAAAAAAGGATGAGTTCACTTGGAAAACAGCAATCCTAAATGAGATCATCCCAAAACTCAGGCCCTCATAATACTTGAAGCAAAAGCTAATGGATAAATAGAGAAATATACAATTATACTTTGGGAGTTCAATCCCTACTCTCAGAAATTGATAGAAAATCAGCAAGGAATAGAAGAACAGAACAAAATAATATTGATAGACTCTAACTTACATTTATATAACACTTCACCCAATAAGAGCAAATTACATATTTTTTTCAAGTGTCCGTTTAGCATTCACCAAGATAGACTATACCCTGGGCCATTAAAAAAATCTCAACAAATTTAAAAGAATTATAACCATATATGATATGTTTCCTGGTCATTTTTTAAAGCTTTACTTTTTATTCTATTTATTTATTTAAATTATTTTTTATATATGACAGCACTACAATTCTTATTACACATATAGAGCACAATTTTTCATATCTCTGGTTGTATACAAAGTATATTCACTCCAATTCGTGTCTTCATACATGTACTTTGGATAATAATGATCATCATATTCCACCATCATTTATAACCCCATGCCCCCTCCCTTCCCTTCCCACCCCTCTGGCCTATTTAGAGTTTGTCTATTCCTACCCCACTATGAGTCAGCATCCTTATGTTGAAGAAAACATTCAGCATTTGTTTTTTTGGGATTGGCTAACTTAGCCATTATCTTCTCTAATTCCATCCATTTACCTGCAAATGCCATGATTTTATTCTTTTATTGATGAGTAATATTCCATTGTGTATCTATGCTACATTTTTTGTCCATTCATCTATTGAAGGGCATCTAGTTTAGTTTCACAGTTTAGCAATTGTGAATTGTGCTGCTATAAACATTGGTGGCTGTGTCCCTGTAGTATGCTGTTTTTAAGTCCTTTGGGTATAGACCAAGGAGAGGGATAGCTGGGTCAAATGGTAGTTCCATTCCCAATTTTCCAAGAAATCTCCATACTGCTTTCCATATTGGCTACACCAATTTGCAGTCCCACCAACACTGTATGAGTGTCCCTTTTTCCCCACATCCTAGCCAACACTTATTGTTGCTTGTCTTCATAATAGCTACCATTCTGACTAGAGTGAGATGAAATCTTACAGTAGTTTTGATTTGCATTTCTCTAATGAAATTAAACCCATATCTCTCACCATGCAAAAAACTGAACTCAAAATGGATCAAGAAACTAGGAATAAAACCAGAGACCCTGTGTCTATAGAAGAAAAAGTAGGCCCTATTCTCCATCATGTGGGATTAGGCCCCAACTTCCTTAATAAGATTCCTTTGGGGCAAGATTTAAAATCAAGAATCAATAAATGGGATGGATTCAAACTAAAAAATTTCTTCTCAGCAAAGAAACAATCTGTGAGGTAAACAGAGAGTATACATCTTGGGAGCAAATCATTACCCCTCACACGTTAGCTAGAGCACTAATCTCTAGGTTATATAAAGAACTCAAAAAGCTAAACACCAAAAAACCCCAAATAACTCAATCAATAAATGGGCCAAGGACATGAACAGACATTTCTCAGAAGAGGATGAACAATCAATCAACAAATATATGAAAAGTTCCTTGATCATAATCAAATCAAACTAGTAATCAAAGCAGACAGACAATAGAAAAAGCTCAATAATTTGGATATTAGGCAAATATATTTATTGAAATAATTCATTAGATTGAATAAGAAGTCTCAAAGGAAATAAAATATGAAACTAAATGAAAATAAAACAATCTAAAAAATATGTGAACTAAGGTACAGATGAGCTGGAATTCATAAAGTGCTTTCATTAAAAAAGATGAGATGACTAAAATGAATAATTTCCCACTTCAGTATACCTTAAAAAGAGAAAAATAAATAAAAACAAATATAGGGAAATAAATAATAAAGATAAGAATAAGAATCAATGAAATAAAAAAGAAAAACAATGAAAATATAAATGAAACAAAAAACAGGTATAAAAATCAATAAAATAGATGAAAAACCTCTAGAAAGACTGACAAACATAGAAAGAGAGAAGATATAATTCAACAATATCAGGAAAAAATGTGAGTTATCACTATAGATCCTATATCTATTTAAAGGATGATAAAGGAATATCATGAACAACTTTATGCCCATATTACTTAGAAAAAGTGGACCAATTCTCCAAAAACACAAAATAATAAAATTCAATTCTGATGAAAAATGCACTCAAAAAAGTCCTATGACTATTCAATAAGTTGTGTTTAAAATTTTTTAAAAAAGCACAAATTAAACAAAACCCTAGGCCTAGCTAGTTTTACTCAAAAGTCTATCAAACATTCAAAGAATTAAAATGAATATTTCAAAATATTTTTGCCCAAAAAACAAGAGAAAATACTTTCTAATTCACTCCATAAGGCCAGTATTACCCCACTACCAAAATTAAAAACAGTAAAAATAAACAACAAAAAATACTAGTAAACTGAATCAAACAATATGTAATAAGTTCTATACTACATGACCAAGTGGAATTTATTTAAATTCTGCAAATTTATGAGAATTAATCAATATAATGTACCATATCAACAAGCCAAAATGAAAACCATAATTATCCTAATCGATGCAGAAAATCCACTACTTAATCGTGACAAAATTTTCAACAAATTTAAGAATACAAAGAAATTACCTCAATTTGATGAGATACCCACAAACAACTTACAACTAATATCATATTTGATCACCAAAGGCAATACTTTACCTCAAAGACAGGTTCTGCTCTCACAATTCCTATTCAATATATTACTGGAAATTCTAACCACTGCAATAAGGCAAGGGATACAAAAGCATATATATTTTAAAGGAAGAAACAAAACTAGGCCTGTTTGTAGATGACCTGATTATCAAAATAGAAATTTACAGTGAATGTATAAAATACTCCTATACTTAATCAGGTAATGTTTTAGTATAAAAAATAGCACACAATGGGCTGGGGTTTTGGCTCAGTGGTAGTATGCTCATCTAGCATGTGTGAGGCCCTCTGTTCAATCCTCAGCCCCACAAATAAATAAATAAAATAAAGGTATCATGTCCACCTACAACTAAAAAAAATATATACAAAAAAATAGCATACAAAAATCAACACAATTTCTACATGTTAACAATGAACATATGGAAATAAAATTTTAGAGAACAGTGTCATTTGCAACCATTCCAAAAAATGAAATATATAGGTATACATTCGACAAATCTTGTGTAGATACTGTATGCTTAAAATCACAAAATACTACAATAAATTAAACACCTGAATACTTAAAAAGTCTTACTGTGTTTGTGGAATGGAAGTGTAAACATAATAAGATGTCATTTCTCCCAAATTCATAGGTAATGAATTCCCTATCAATATCTCAGAATGATTTTACAGACATACACCAGTTTATTCTAAAATTTGCATGAAAAGGCAAGGGAACAAAATAGTTCAGTCATTTTTTTTGGCATTAATACCTATAGTACAGTAATCTAGACAGCGTGGTATTAGTGAATGGATAGACACATAGATCAATGAAACAGAATGGAGAAGACAGAAATATACCCACACAAATATACTTACCTAAATTTTGACAAGTAAAAGCAATTCAATAAAGGAAGGATAATCTTTTACAACAAATGGTCCTGGAAGTATAGGACAACCATAGGCAACAAAGTAAAATTCACCCTAAGGCTCATATTTTATACAAAAATTAATTCAAAATAAGTTGTGGACTTAAAGGTAAAGTGTAAATCTAGAAAACTGTTTGAAAACATTATACTATATATGCCCATATTGAAATATAACATGTTATACCATTAATATGTAAAACTTGTATGTTTATGTATCAGTTGAAAATTAATTTAATCTACAAATATTAAAAATAAACTTTTAGGAAAAAATCTTCAGGATTCAGGGATAGGCAAACTTGTTAGATTTAAAACCAATGACACTCCCATCCCATCCGTATTGTCTACCCATACTACTGTGACACTTATCTCTCTCTCTCTCTCTCTCTCTCTCTTTGTCAAGATCATTGTAATGAAATTATAAAAAATGGAGTATGATTTAGTAATCTCCTGTGGTCAAGGATGGTGTACAAGAGTGAGTTGAGTGTGGCTATGATAAAGAACAGAATGGGGAAAAATGGCAAGTTATGTCCTATGTCATAATCAAATTGCTTGAACTGGTGGAGTACTTAAAAGTAGTAGTAGGGTTCTTCAGGCCTCTTCTAGGAACTGGAGTAAGCCCTGATGCCTTACCCAGAGTTACTGTTCTATGGTTAGGCACTGCAGGATTCTGCTGGACTCTGGGGAGAATAACCACGAAGGGACCAGCCCTAGGCTCTGATGCCTTGCCAGAGTCCACCAACACTGCAGTACCATTTCACATTCTCAGGCCACAGCCAGCCAAGGACAGAACAGCAATAGAAAGGGAACAAGGCCCATCTTCCTATGGGCTGCCTATTGTAGAGTTAGACTTGTGGCACAAGACCACTACAACCATCCAGGTATAAGGCTGGATGAAATAGAAATCTGATAGATCAGAGACTCTAACACTGGGCTGTTCCAGGAGCTCCATTTGAGGGCACTGGCATGGAGAGGTTGCCATCTACACAGTGTTAGGTCTCATCAGCCCAACACTGAGTTTCAAGACAAAGTCCTATACTTACTACATTGTGCTACCCTTAGTTAATGTGGTACATATAAATAATATCCAGCCATAATAATATCCAGTGATAAAAAGTTTGAAATCCTGTCATTTGTAACAACATGGATGGAAATGGAAATCACTATATTTCATGAACTAAGTCAGACACAGAAAGATACATAGTGCCCAGATGCTATGGCACAGGCCTGTAATCCCACTAGCTCAGGAGGCTGAGGCAAGAGGATCGCAAGTTCAAAGGCAGGCTCAGCAATTTAGTGAGGCCCTAAGCAACTATCAGAATGGCAACTATCAAGAATACAAGCAACAATAAATGTTGGCAAGGATGTAGGGAAATAAAGGCACACTCATACATTGCTGATGGGACTACAAATTTGTGCAACCAATATGGAAAGCAATTTGGAGATTCCTTAGAACACTTGGAATGGAACCACCATTTGAGCTGGTGATCCCACTCTTTGATTTATATTCAAAGGACTTAAAATAAACATAGTACAGTGACACAGACACATCAATGTTTATAGCTGCTCAATTCATAATAGCTAAATAGTGGAACCAACCTAGGTGCCCTTCAACAGATTAATGGATAAAGAAATTGTGATGGGCTGGAGTTTTGGCTCAGTGGAAGAGTATTTGCCTGGCCTGTGTGAGGAGGCCCTGGGTTCAATCCTCAGCACCACATATAAATAAATAAATTAAATTAAAGATCCATTTACAAATAAAAAAGAAATTGTGACATATATACACAATGGAATATTAGTAATTGGATGGAACTGGAGAATATTATGCTAAGCAAAATAAGCCAATCACAAAGAACCAGAGATGTTTTCTCTGATACACAGAGGCTAATTCACAATAAGGGGGGTGGGTGATAGAGGTACTTTGGATTAGAGAAAGGGGAGTGAAGGGAGGGGAAGGGGTAGGAATGATAGTAGAATGAATCGGGCATTATTATCCTATGTGTATACATGATTATACAACCTGTGTAACTCTACATCATGTACAACCAGAAGAATGAGAAGTTATACTCCATTTATGTATGATGTGTCAAATGAATTCTACTGTCATGTATAACAAATTAGAACAAAGTAAAAATTTTTAAAGAAAGAAAGAAAACTACACGATCTTACATGTAGAATCTAAAAAATAGTTCATTTCATAGAAGTTGAAGTAGAATAGTGGTAATAAGAGGCTGGAGACAGTAAGGAGAGGGGCAGAGAAGGGGTGATCAATGTGTGCTAATTATAGTTAGATAGGAATGAGAAGTTCTGTTGTTATATACAATAGAATGACTATGAATAATGAAAATGTACCGTGTATTTCAAAAAGCAGGAAGAAATGGTTTTGAATTTTTCACCATAAAAAATAATAAAAATTTGAGTAGATACCTTGATCTGAACATTATATAATGCACATGTTGAAATGCCACATAGTATTCCATAAATAGGTATAATGTTTATGTCTTTATGTATCAGTTAAAAATCAATTTAAGTTAAATAATAGGCAATTTTTTTTCAATCAATTCTTCAACAAGGAAGATTTAAAAATAACAAATAAGCATATAAAAGATGTTCAGCATCATTAGTAATTAAGGAAATGCAAATCAAAACCACTACATACTTAACAGGGCTCTTTAAAAAAATCTTCGTATACTAATGTTGTTAAGGATGCAGAGGACTGAATTTTCTTGTGCCTCTGATGGAAATGTAAAATGGTCCAACCACTGTGAAAAATAGTTTGGCAGTTTCTTAAAATGTTATACATATACTTACTGTATAATCCAGCCATTCTACTCCTAGGTAATTACACAACAGGAAAAAAGGGAGTCCCTACAAAGATTTGCACATTAATAATTGTAACAGCTTTATTTACAATAGCTCCATGCTAGAAACAACCAAAATGCCCATTAACTGTTGAGTGGATGAAAAATTGTGGTATATCTGTTAAATGCAATACTTAATCAGCAATAGAAAGGAATAAACTCTTAAAAGATAAAATAAGAAAAATGAATCTCAAAATGACTATTCTGAGTAAAATAGATTAAGAGATTGCTTACTGTACAAGTGCATTAACTCTAGAAAAAAACTAAACAAATCTGTAGTGACAAAAAGCAGATTGGTAGTTGACTGGAAATAGGAATTGAGTGGGGGAGGAGTATTATGAAGGGGTATGGAAAACTTAATAATCTTGATTGTACTGATAATTTCAATAGTTCATATATACTAACATTATTGTTAAATTATGATATTTAAATATATGCATTTTATAATATGCTATTTATACTGCAATAAAGCTATTTTTTAAAAGCAAGTTATGAAACACGGTTTATTTCTATGTCCTTTCCTAATGCTACAAAATAAATGTCTTAGACAGAATATTTACATATATAAATTTATTTTTCACACTCCTAATCAAGGCACAAACATGTGTCTAGTGAGTATCTGTGCCTTCTTGCTGCAACCCCATATAGCACAAGGGGCAACATTGACAAATCCTGTGTCCAGGTCCTTGCATGGCAAGAGAGACGTATAAAGCCATGTTTATTGTGGCACTATTCACAATAACCAAGTAATGGGCTCAGCCTAAATGCCCATCAGCAAATAGATAGACAAAGAAAATGTGTAATAAATATACAATGGAGGATTATTCTGACATGAAAAACCAAATCATGTCATTTGCAAGAAATGGATGGAACTGGAAATCATCATGTTAAGCAAAATAAGTCCAACTCAGACAAGTATCATATATTTTCTCTCATATGTGGAATATAGAAAAAAAACATAAAAATATAAGGGGGATGATTAAGAAAGGGGAAGAGGACCACAAGGAGGAAATGGTTAAGAAAGAGAAATAGGGAAGGTGAAAACAATCAAAGTACATTATATGTATGTATGAAAATGTAACAAAGAAATTCATTATCTTGTACAATTAATAATCTAATAATTATAATAAGTGATTTTAAAATCTCAAAAATTTATTTGAGTAATTATCAGAGCATATCTAGGAAGAAAAATCAGATAAGTTAGGGGGGCTGGTGATATAGTATTATACCAAATTACTTCTATGTTATGTAATTCTCTCACTTCATTTTTTAAAAAATAATATATTTGTGCTACCAGAAAAAAAGAGATATTTTTGAAACAAAAGAAATATTTTGCTCACAATCATATTTTAAATGATGAAAAGTGTTTTATATAAAAATGTTCAAATATATTGTTGAATTAAAAGCCCTACCTTTCAAATAACATTTGCATATATGTGTAAAAACATATGAAGGGTAAAATCTATACATATTAGCAGTGAATATCTCTGGTGCGTTACATTGTCTTCTTTATGTAAATGTTCCTTGACTCACTATGGAGTTGGAGCCTAATAAGCCAATAATAAATTGAAAATATTGTGTCAAAAAATACATTTAATGAGGGCTGGGGTTTTGGCACAGAGGTAGAGCATTCACCTGGCATGTGCAGGACATTGGGTTTAATCCTCAGTATCACATAAAAATAAAATAAAGATATTGTGTCCAACTACAACTAAAACATGATATTTTTAAAAAATACATTTAATGCATCTGACCTACTAAACATCATAACAGCCTAGCCTAACTTAAATATGCTCCAAAATCATCTAATACAAAACTTACGCTTATAATAAAGTATTGAATATCTCATATAATGCATTGAATAATGTTCTGAAAGTGAAAAATAGCATGGTTATATGGGAACTCACCATTAATCACACAGCTGAAGGCATACTAGACCTGAAGCATGTTTGATGCATTGAACTAAAATTAATTGCTGTTTGATATGAATGCTACAGTGAGAGGGTCATCCATTTCTCTCTTCTGATGAAGTGTAAGAAAAGCTATTAAAAGGCACAGGGAAATTAACACTTGTTGATTGCTTAGCAGGCATAGTGTTCTTCAGGATGTTATTTTGCTCTTACATTGTGGTTCTTCTTTGCATTACACATTTCTGTATCTCAAGCAAAATCCTGTACATGACAGTCATCACCTGTTAATCTCTTATAACGAATGTCCATGTCTTCCAATATCTGTATGCCACTGCTGATTGTAATGTCTCTTCCAGTTTCTTTCATTTTTTGGTGGTGGGGGGGTATGAGGGATTTAATCCAGGGTCACTTATACAATGAACCACATCTCCATTCCTTTTTTATATGTTTTATTTTTGAGCCAGCATATCACTAAGTTGCTTAAGGCTTCACTAAATTGCTGAGGCTGGCTTTGAACTTGCAATCCTCCTGCCTCAGCCTCCCAAGTCACTTGGATTACAGGTATGCACCACCATGCCTGGCACCTTCAATTTATTTGCTGTAAATTTTCTTTATGAAAATTATACTTCCTCTGTCTCAATTCTGTACTTCTTTCTTCCTTCAGTTTTATCAGCTACTCATTGAAAACCTTTTTAGCTTCAATGCTAATAAACTCATGAATATCCTCTTCACTGATGTTAAATGCTGTGTTCCAAGCACTAATATCTTTTTACTTACTTAGTATTTTATCAACAGCAGTATCTTTTTAAAAATCTTTAAATGTGTTCACTTCTTTAAAACTTTCTCCCAAATGCTATTCATGAAGGCTGTGTGCCTTCTTCCCATGCTGCAGCAAAATTCCAGATAGCATTTACAATGTTAAAACCTTCCCAAATATCTAAGATGATTTGAGTAGATTCATTTATCTCAACAGCCTCCAGAAATGTTTGATGTAAATAGAACACTTTAGACATAGTCATTGTGTCTAGGTCGTTGGTTGAATGACTGCAGTTGTGTTTGGTTGCAAATACACAACCTTTACATCGGGATGCATGCCACTGATATGCTGTGGATGTCCTGAAGCATCAAGTTCAGAAGAATCTTGAATGGGATGTTGTTTTTCCTAGAATATTCTATTTCCTATGAAATAAAACAGTTCAAAAATCAGTCTTTACATGTAAATTGACTGATTTAAAATAATTTTTCTAAATCTATCTGCTGCCTTAATTCTCAAAGTGTAAGACCCTACCTAGTCCTATTTACAAGTACCAAACTAAGATTTTAACTTACATAAAACTTATCAATTCAAATCTTTGACTGTTCAGGGATCTGTATGAGAGGAAAAAACCTACTTTGACTTATTGATAAAAGAGTATAAAGAAAAACTGAATTATGGCATTTGCAGAAAATATATGGAACTAGAGACCATCATGTTAAGCAAAATAGGTCAAACTCAGGTCAAGGGTCCTTTGTTTTCTCTCATATGCAGAAGCTAGAGAGGAGAAAGGAAAACAAAGGTAGGGGTGTAACTCCTAAAATTTAAAGGGAGTTCAGTATAAGAAAGGGAACAAGGGGTTGGAGACAGGGATGGAGGAGGAACTGCTGGTAAGTGATATTGGCCAAATTATATTGTTATATTTGGGGCATGTACAAATATGTAACAACAAATCCCATCAATATGTACAACATAATGCTCCAATAAAAATGTGGAAATAAAAAAATCAATCTTTAATCAATACTGATGTCATGCACACTTTCTTGTTGTGGCAATAGTAAACAGGAAGTGCATGCTAGTTCACATCCTCAAATGCTCTCAAGTTCTTTGAGGGGTAGACTCAAAAATATTTTAATTAAAATCCTACAACAACAACACCTCCAGTGTTATATCGTCTTTGAATGCCTTGATCCTGAATTTTTCAGTCTTGATTAAGACATGTACACTCTGGCAAACACTTCCAGAACACTGTCTTTTCATCAACATTAAATAATTTTGATAAATAGTTCTAACTCACAATTCTTCCTTAAAATCTTCAGTTCCTTCAGTACTGGCATATGCAGCTTCACTGCTGATTTTAAAATTCTGAAAATTATGATGCCTTTTGAAGCACTGGAACCACACATGATACGTGTATGCATAGGATCATTGGCATACTCTTTTGGCATATTGAAAGACATTTTACTTTATCCCACATCATCAGCAAGATGAAAGGTATACACTTATGTATCTGGTTTTCATCCATGTGACAAGTAATTTTTCCACGTCATTGATTAAGCCAGCTCTTTTACTTTTGATGACCATGGATTTAACTGATGCTGACAATTTCATTGCACGTCTGATCCACTGTTTATCCTTTGGAATGGTTGGGATAATCAATTCAAGAGTCTTGGCTTGCAATGGACATTAGTGGCTTACTGCCTTCATGCTGAGCAATTACCTTGAATTTCATCTCAAGAGTGAATTGCCTTATTCTTCTCACCAGAAGCAGAGTACACAGAGGGACATTTGTAGACATGATTCTATAGCAAAACCCAAAATAATGCTGGAAACACAGTACACAGTAGAGTTGTTTCCCTTGTGATCCTATGGCTGATTGGGAGATATGGCTTGCTGCTGTTGCCCAACATTGTAAGGGAGGACTGTACTCTTATCATATCCATAGTTTCAGAAAGATTAAAATTCAAAGCTCAAAGTGAGATTTAATTAATGAATATCAATTTCACATCATTTTAAATTGAATAATCTAAGAATCATCTTACTGTATTTTTAAATTTTCTATGTGTAATTATTTTTTAGAAAAAATGACAATAAAGACATTACAATATTTTTATGTCTGGTGCTTTCAGTTTCTTTCCCATAGTTCAGTATTATAAGTAAAGGAAACCCATAGACTACTTTTCCCCTGAATCCTTTGCCAGCTTGATATTTATTAGATTATTTCAATAGGAGACATTGATAGGATATTGGAAGGTGAAAGAAAGAGAAGCTATTGTTCTTTATCTTCATTCTTTGTTTTTCTTTTGTCTCAGTGCTTCCTACAATAGTGGCAATAGCAGTAAGGAGGTAGACTCCTCAGTCGTGGTGTAGGTTCCTTAGTAAAATTGTGATTTCCTAGGTGATTGCTGTGGTGGTAATTCTCAGATGCCATGGCAGCCTAGGCAGTAGGGTGCTCCTGACTTTCACTCTTAATAGAGGTAATGGGAATTCTAGCAGTCTTGGTAGCACAGCACTTGTATGATTTTATTCCCATAGCCTCAGAGAACTCATGGGCTTTGGCTCCGATGACAATAGTGTAGGTGACTTTGAACATGCAGGCTTCTGTAACATCAGTGTTGCTCACACACATATGAATACAGTGTGTGTGTGTGTGTGTGTGTGATATACATACTTACCAATTTAAATAAATTAACAATAATAAGAATATCTTGGTCATAAAATGATGTGATAGCACTCAGTTTATTTTTAAAGTATATTCCATGTAGGTGATCTCCTTTGTAAAATCCCCACTCTTTTTTCTTTATGTTTGTATTTTTACTGTATTCTCATGGACAGGATTCCTTCTTCAACATAAGACATTTCTTTGATGGTTCTTCTTTTGTCTCTTGTATATACTCTAGTATCTTTAAGCACTGTCCATTCAAAACAAGTGTGCAAATCCCCTTAAAGTTTTAGGAGGAAAAGGTGATGTCATCAAAGTGACAGCAATTAGTAATTCAAAACCAAAAGAACCTTATTAAAAACACAGCTTTCATAGAGAATCAGAAATTAAAAACAGATCAATGGCCTAAGAATTCTTTCACAGTATAGAGAATCCAGGCTAGATTTCTGGTTTATCAATGAACCAAATGTAATCTTCAAATACTCTGCGGTTCATTTGGGCTTCATTTTCCCTGTCTCCCTTTTTTTGCTATGTCTTCATTAGCTGCGTGCTACATGATTAGGTAGGTTAATAGTAAAAACTTTTAATCATTGGAACTTTGTTTTTATGGATTCATATGTAGTAGCCCTGATTTTTCTTACTTAACACTTATTTTCAGAAACTTCCTGGAGATTCACAGATTTTTTATTTCAGGTAAGCTACAGTATAGTTTTGATTATTTCTGTCAACTCTACAGGTAGACATTAAGATTTGCCACATATTAAAGATGAAGAAACTGAAGTATGTAGAAGATAAGGAACGTACTTAAGATGACTCAACTAGGATAGATCTGGGAAATACGTTTACATCTACTAGATTGCCTGTCATATTGAAAATATCAAATATGTAAGCATCTGGGGCATATGCATCCCTGACAATTTATAAGAGCTAAACAGTGGGCCTTGTGAATGGTCTTCTGTACATCCTTACTTGAAATTTATCATGAACTCTACTAAGAGTAGATACAGGAAAAAATTTTAATCCAGAGTGGCCTTTCTTTTATGAGTCACCAAGGGAATAAGATGACTTTTTGCATTATAATTCCCAAGATTGATCACATAAGACCTGCTCTTTCCTTGTTAATCCTAAGAAGAACTGTTTTGCCCCACCTGTGATCTGAGTATGGCAAGAATTAGGATATTTTGATAGTTATCTATGCACTATGATGATGCAATTGTCAGGTCTTCAGCAGCCTTGTTTACATTGAAAATAATCTTAGTATAATATCACTCTAAGCAGTTTAACTCATAGAATTATTACCCATTGGCAATGTGCAGGTTTTAGTATTGACTTGGGAGCACAAAATCCCCAAATGCAGCAAACTCACACTTGTATTCCTATGGATCATGAGTTTGTGGATTCTCTATGGGAGCTCATCTCTTTCCACTGGGAGCACTTTTGCCTACTCCTCCTGCTTCAATACATTTAAACAGACATTTTTTGGCCTCCTTTGGCCCTGGCAGTGACACAATGATTATTTTTTCCTTTCTCAGTATCCAGGCGTTCAACTCCACTGAATTATTTTTTGCTTTTGCACTTAAAGTAGGCTGACATACAGTTAATATGCATTTTCATAGTCATGCTGTTTGTTTATAGCCAGTTTGGAGTATTGCTCAAGGTCTCTGCTTTAGGGGTTGTTACATACTTTGTATAAAATTTTGCTTTAAACATGCTTTATCTCTAGCATTATCAGATGTTATTAATTCACCAGCCTGGAAACCAACAAAATAACAAAAACATTTGTGTCTCAGGTCAGAAAGGATGTTGAAATGGAATGATCAGAAATTTAGAGACAAAGAATGCCTACATAAACAAGTAGGTTTTTATAGTAACTAAGAAAGTTTCCTTTCACTAGTCTTAAGCCTGTAATGTTCCTGCCAGTTGTTAAAAATGAAGATAAGGGCAGTACAGTAAATGCTAGATATCAGCTAGAAGATAAAAAAAAAACAGCATATTTAAGTAGCAAATGTTAAGAATATGTCTGCTTGAGATTAAAAGTTTTCATTCTCCGGAAATAATGTGTAATAGGAACATCTCAAGAGAAAGCATGAAACAAAGTCAATAGAGATTGGAAGCAGAGCAAAAACCAAAAACAAATAATTGCTAGTGAATATTTTTTCAAGGTGAAAAATGAAATGAGAAATATATACTTTGTCCATTTCTTAGTTTGTTTACATGTTGTTTATTTTCATTTGACCATAGTTTTTAGTATCCTCCTTAAAATGACAATATTCATTTGCATTTTAACTTATCATTTGATTGAATATTTTTAAAAATTTTAAATATAGGGAAACTTATGTACAGGCTTACTTTAAAATAAACTATTATAAGAATCACAATTACCAGCAAGGTTTGTACTAATTTACATAAATTATTTCTTAGTTCTTAACATCTGGGACAAATTTCCAAATAAAATCACAAAGTAAATCAATCTATATATCGATATTTGTATTTATATATTTAGTTGTATATGGACACAATACCTTTATTTTATTTATTTATTTTTACGTGATGCTGAGGATCAAACCCAGTGCTTTACACATGCCAGACAAGTCCTCTACCACTGAGTTACAACCGCAGTCCAGTAAATCAATCTTAATGTTGTCCAGGAAGCTGTGTGTCCTTTTCCTGTATATGCTGATATATTTACATAAGTATATCAAGTGCTACTAAATATACACACACCTCCTTAATTTATCATTAGCAGCCTTTTCATGGTGTGAAACTAGCACACCCTGATAATATTTATGGAAAGTTTATGAAAATAATCCAAAGCTCTATTTTAAGTGGTTCTTATTCCTCCAAAAGTGGGCTTTACTATTTTATGACCTTACACTCTCCAAATCCAGAATATAAAGACTAAGAAATACTCCTTCATCAATTTTGCATACTAATTACTGTGGGGCAATCCCAAACTTTGAGAGGTTGCCCCCAAATTTCCAAGTTCTCTGACTTGGCAGAAAATAGGCATTATTTACTACTTTTAAAACAGGTACTCTTTGAAAATTAGAGCAAGTATTAGATGGTTTGCTGTGAGGTTTTTTTAGGCATTGTTATCAAGTGTATTTCTTTGTGGTAGGCTTATCAATTTTGATTGAGAGTTGTACCTTTATATTTGATATTTTTGTTAGGATTAGTTACAAATTTGATTTCAAGTGAGCTACTACATTGTTTTGGTTACTTCTGTTAATTATAATAGTAGGTGTTATAATTCATACATTTTACATATGAGGAAACTGAAGCACATGGTAGAAAGGGAACTTATTTAAGATTATGCAAATAGTAAATGGAAGATATGGGGAATAAATTAATATCCATCAGATTGCCTGTTGTATTGAATATATTAAACAACTATCTTATCATATACTTCCCTAGTAATATATAAATTTTAAGCATTAGGCCTAATGAGTAGTGTCCTACATAAGTAGAGTCATCATCTGAGTTTTTTATTCCCCTTAAAATTCATATTTATAGTCTTTTTACATTAAAATTTCTTAATGCAAGCATAGGAAACTTTGTTGGGCTTTGGATTCTGATGTATGGTAACACAAGTAATATCTGAAGAATTTGCACTATTGCATCTTAAATTAAAATGTGATGACATGAGCTACACCATAATATTCTTCCTGTGAATTTGGGGGGGTCACTTAAATTTTAAACGATGTCAAAGGCAAGATATTCCTTTTACTCTGTGATTTTGAGAGTTATCGTTTAAAAAGAAAGAGGAGGAAGAAGAATTGGATTGTAAATGGATAAAGAGAAAAGCTTTATGGCATAAAATTGTCAGAATAAAGAATGCTATGCACAATACCTTAAACATACCAATGTAAACAATCACAATCAGATTTTTCTCATTCCTTTCATTCAGTCTCCTTTAGTCACATGTAACCAATTCTTGTTCAATTTGTCTTGAGATTAACAGTTGAATTCTTGAAGTTCTCTGTTTCTGGACTGAAATGGCCTGGGAAATTTTGAATCTCAGATCCTGTGTTCAATCTATTTCGCTGAGGCTCTAAGACTGAGTTTCTTATGACTTTCTTCCATGAAGCCTACACCCTGACCTGTCAGTGATGACAGGTGACATTAAGCTTATATGGGGTGAGGGATGCAAAGTAAATGGGCTTGGGTTAACTTAGTAAAATAATTAAATATATCAGAATGGAGGAGCACTGACTTCCCTGATGGGTATAATACATAAACACATGGGCCCAACATGACCTTTTGTTAAGGGCTTAGACAATAATTGTTATAAGCAAGTATAAGAAAACTTTATGAATTTGATTGCCAAATATCCAGGCTTTTGAAACATTCCCATAAAGTGTGGCTCACAATTATCATAAACAATAACCCAAAATGAAATCTTGTACATAAATTTATGTTATTGTACCTTCCTGCACACATGAATAATAGCATGCTTTTAACTATTCTAAAAAGATACAGTCATTGAAACACACACACACACACACACACACACACACACACACACATATACATGCCCAGGGGTGATATACCAGTAAGCTATGTTTCCAACCCCTTTTAAAAATTATTTTTTTATTTTGAGATAGGGTTTCGCTAAGTTGCTGAGGCTGGCTTTGAACTTGTGGTCCTCCTCCCTCAGCCTCTCAAGTAGCTGAAATTACAGGTTTGTGACACCACACAAGACATACTGAAATATCTTTATATCAATATCCAGTTAGCTATACAAAATTAATGTAGGAGAGCTCTATTTTCTCTTTTTTGATTTGACCATTTTCCACAACATGTATCTGAAAAATAATAGTTCTTCCAGTATTGCGGACTGCATCATAAAATATGGTGCACATTAAATATGCTTAGTTTTCATTCTTCCTTTTATAATGTGAAGGAGCATGCTTTTTCTATTATTTTCTAGCCATCTGAAAGCTGCCAAAAATAATTTCAGTGTACAAGATACCTTGATGGTTTTATTATTCTAAATTTAGGGTCAGATTTTGGGGAAGAAAATAAAAGAGGCTATCAGGGAAAACTGACTGCTCCAATAAAATTAGAAAATAGGTTCCTTACAGCAAGGAACAATTATATCCATGGATATTAATTACTTGTAGAGACAATGCAATATTTAAAACAAACTCAACAGAATGAAGTACAACAAATAAAAATTGCAACTTTTGTTAAAATGAAGAATCTAAGAGCAACATAAAGAATACAAGTTACCTTTTTAAACTGAATTTTATTCTATCCAATTTTGTAAAAATATCTTAATTTTTTCTAATTAGTTGTACATGACACATTGTACACAAATGGAGCACACCTTCTCATTGTACACAAATGGAGCACATCTTCTCATTCTGCTAACCCTAACCCTAACCCACCCCTAACCCTAACCCTAGCCCACCCCTCGCTTACTTCCCTCTGCACAATCCAAAGTTCCTCATTCTTGCCTACCCTCCCCACACTATGAATCAGCATCCCCTTATCAGAGAAAACATTAGTCCTTTAATTTTTTGTTATTGGCTTATTTCACTTAGCATAATATCCTCCAGTTCTATCCATTTACCTGCAGATGCCCTAATTTCATTCTTCTTTAAGGCTGATTAATATTCCATTGTGTATATGTACCACGTTTTCTTTATCCATTCATTTGTTGAAGGACATCTAGTTTGGTTCCATAGTTTAGCTATTGTGAATTAAGCTGTTATAAACATTGATGTGGCTGTGTCACTATAATATGCTGATTTTAAGTTCTTTGGTTATAAACCAAGAAGTGGGATGGCTGGCTCAAATGGTGATTCCATTCCAAGTTTTCTAAGGAATCTCTATACTGCTTTCCATAGTGGTTGCACCAATTTGCAGTCCTACCAACAATGTATAAGTGTACCTTTCTTCCCACATTCTCACCAAAACTTATTATTGTTTGTATTCTTGATAATTGCCATTCTCACTGGAGTGAGATGAAATCTTAGAGTAGTTTTTATTTGCATTTCTCCAATTGCTCAAGATGATGAATTTTTTTCATGTTTGTTGATCGATTGTATTTCTTCTTCTGTGAAGTGTCTGTTCAGTTCCTTAGCCCATTTATTGATTGGGTTATTTGGGTTTTTTGGTGTTAAGTTTTTTGAGTTCTTTATACATCCTAGAGATGAGTGCTCTATCTGAGCATGTGGTAAAGATTTTCTCCCCTTCTGTAAGCTCTCTCTTCATGTAATTGATTGTTTCCTTTTGCTGAGAAGACGCTTTTCAGTTTATTGCATATTCTAAGATTATTTTTCAGTTTAATTGTTTAACTCTTTTATTTTTATTGCTCCTAAACTACTATTTAAATTAACATCACATTGTATATTGTATTGAAATATACAGAACCACATAAATATATGGACATACATAAACACATATGAGAAAGGTTTAATTGAAACTAAATATAGTCAACCTCTTAACATTAGAATATAATACACATACAATATTTATTTTATAATTTTATTTTTATCTTTAAAAAATTAAATAATTTTATGTTTAAGTAAGAATTTAAACAAAGATTTTTGTGCCACAACTTGATATGCTTGATACTTTGTCTTCACAGATTCAGATTTTCTTAGGAATTTTCCAGGCATTCAAACATAAATTGTGTGTGTGTGTGGTGCTGGGGATGGAACCCAGGATGCTGTGAATGTGAGGCAAGCACTATACCTCTGAGTTATATCCATTATTTTAAAAATGTATATCCATTATTTTCAATATGTCAAATTCTGAGGTATATCCATTATTTTCAATATATCAAATTCAAATACAGAACATAAAAATTAAATTTAGGTTGATATTTTAAAAATCACAATTATTGTTGTTATTATTACTGCAGTACAAATAGAGTAACTGTATGTCAACATATTTTGTAGCTTGTTCTAAACTGCAAGAACCAATCCTTTTCTAATTCAATTTCTCATTATTATCTTAAATATTTAATGGGAGTAATGTTAGCTTCTCTGAGCAGTAGGAAATTTAGTACATTTAGACTAATTAGTCTTTTTTATAAGACAATAATGCCAAACCATGCAAATCATGGAGAAGTGGGAGACCCATGTGGGTTGTAAACCTTACTTTGCCACATATTAACCTACCATGACTTGAAAAATATTGATATTCACCCCAATAGTTTGATTGTTACAACATGTATAATGTGTCATAGTATGAATACTTTATTGTGTGCATTTAAGAACGTGTTTAAGCAGATTTTTATAAAATAAATCAAAATGAAAAACAAAGAATTTAGAACATTGACTTCCTATGCACACTGGATGGTCTTATATATGCCCTGAAGTATTCATAGATTTCTCTGGGAACTATTTCTCTACTGTCAATTTAGACATGCTGCTCTTCTACTTAAACCTCTAAATGGTTCTCTGTGTCCTCCATAATGTTCAGCTTTAGGCAATAAGATCAAAACATTTCCTGAAATACTAGTTCCAATTTACAATCTTATCACCATTTTATAAACCTTCCAAGTGCTCTTCATCTTTACCAACATTTGCATTGTCAATATTTTATATTTTGACATGTTTATGTTTGCTGCTTTTAAAGTAGTTTTTAAATAGCAAAGAAAATAAAAATAATATCAACAATAATAAAAAAATAAACACGTCAGATAAGAATCTTTTTGTTCTAAATAGCAACATTTCTGAAAGTCTTGTTAATTTAAGTTCTCCGATCTTGAAGACTATGTTTTAATAAACAATGATCCCTAGTCTTATGTCCTTGATACACATGAGAAGAACTGCTTTGACAATCTTGTAGAGATTGCTGTGAATACAAACTGTTTTATAGAATTTCAGTATTGAGAAGCTTTCATTTTTTAAATTATATCAAAGCTCTTGAGGGAACTTATAAGTCATAAGAAAACTTATAAGTCATAAGAATGAACAAGTGGGACTATATGAAACTAAAGAGTTTTTGCACAGCAAAGGAAATGATCAATCAGATGAAAAGACAATCATAGGAGAAAATATTTGCAAGCTATATATCTGATGAAATATCAATACCCAAAATATATAGGTATTGATAAAATTAAATAGTAAAAAATCAAACAAGTTACACAATATATAAATGGACAAAGGTGCTTGATATCAGTAATCATCAGGTAAACATAAAGTAAATCAAAACCACCTTATCATCTCAGGGCCAGCATTGTGGCTCAGTAGTAGAACACTTGCCTTGTACGCATGAGGCACTGGGTTCAATCCTCAGCACCACATAAAAGTAAACAAATAAAGATATTATATCCATCTACAACTAAAAAGCATATTAAAAGAAACATATCATTTCATACCTGTTAGGATGGCTATTATCTAAAATGCAAATGGTAAAAAGTTTTGACAAGGATGTGGAGAAAAGGGAACCATTATTCATAGTTGATGTGAATATAAATTGGTACATCTCTTTCATGAGTTTCCTCAAAAAAATTAAAAACAAAACTAATATATGATTGGGAAATCCCACTACTGGGTATATATCCATAGGTAATGAAATCAGTATGCTGAAGAGACATCTGTACTCCCAGGTTTACTGCAGTGCTATTCAAATAGTCAAGAAATTTAAGGAATCTAAGTGTCCATCCATGATGAATGAATAAAGTAAAAGTGGTATATGTGTAATGGAATATTATTAAGCCTTAAAGAAGAAAGAAATCTTGCCATTTTCATCAACACAGATGATGTGAATATCATGCTAAGTAAAATAAGCCAAACACAGAAAGATAAATATTACATGTCCTCACTTATATGCGAGGTCTAAAAAATTTAAAGTCACTAAAATGGAGTAGAATGGTGTTACCAGGGATCAAGGTTGAGGAAAACAGGGAGTTTTTTGGTCAAAGGGTACAAACTTTCAGTTATAAGATGAATTAATTCTGGAAGGTTAATGTACAGTATGGTGGATGTTTTTAATAATAATATAGTATATATTTGAAATTTGTTAAGAGAGGAAGGGAAATTGCAGGATAGAACTTATTGTGAGAGTGAAATCAGACTAACAGAACTCCACAGACTATAGATCTTAGTATTATTACCATACCACACACACACAACAGGAACTATGTAAGGTCATGGATATGTTTATTGCCTTGTAATAATCACTTCAAATTTTATACATATAACAAATCATCAGATTGTACATCTTGAATATATACACTTTTGTCTATTACACTTCAATAAGATGGGGAAAATAAATTATAGTAGACAATACAAGAGGAGAAAAATAAATAGACTTTCATCTGGGAGAATCAAAATGCTTTGTATGTTAAAAGAGCCTCAGGAGGAACTGACCACTATTTCACACAACTTTCGTTAGAGCTAATTAAACTTTTCTTGTCAAATGACTTATTTCTATTCATTGTTTTCATTATCACATTTTGAGGTAATTTAGTGGGAACATAAAATTGTTCAGTGATCAAAAAATGATGAACATTTTGAGGTAATTTAGTGGGAACATAAAATTGTACAGTGATCAAAAAATGATGAACAAGTTGGAATAAAACAAACTAAATATTGGCTTTATTAATCCATTAAGTTTCAAGTTTTCAACTTTGTGAATATTGCAATGACACTGACACAAGTATGTTAAAATAGGCTGAAAATAATCTAGAGGTTCATATATAATTTATTATCAACATGTAATTCATAATATTAATGAATATTATCAGAAATCATTCATCTATTACTTTTCTCAGAAGTACAGAACTCCAAAAACCTAACTATTTTAAAGTTACTCTAGATGGTATATTTGTTGTTCAATTTAAGTTTTATAGGTGTTCCATAAATGTGATGATGGGACATAATGGGTTAAGAGAGGAAGGGAAATTGCAGGATATAGCTTATTGTGGGAGTGAAATGAGAGTAACAGAACTCCACATTTAAGCAAAATAATTCATTAATGAAGAAACCTCTCTCTAGTGTAGTAGCCGAGAATCTTAAAGTTGCACAAGAATAAGGAAGAAAGTTGGGAATTGTCTGCTTGAGTCACTGCAGACTTTCTTCCCTTTCTTCCCAGAATTTTTGCCACTTTCTTCCCTGTGTTGTGAATTTCTTTCTTATTGAAATAAAGGAACTAGCTCAGTGATATTTTTACTGTATCCAATCATTTGCATTGAAAAGGAGTTCCATATTTATTGATTTTTTACTTTGGCTTATTATGGTCTTACAGATACATATTATGTTTTTAGGATTCAGTATAATCAGCCTTTGAGGGTTTCTCTTTAGAAATGACCAAGGGGATTGTTTTTTTAAAAAACTTCAACAAAAAGAAAGATATACTGTGTCCAAGGCTCAAATTAAAAAGTGTAAAGAATCTATTGTACCTAAAATAAGTATTAATTCACTAAAATCCCAAGATCCTTAGCATCCTTTGGTTGGTAGTTTAACCAATAGATCTTACATTTACCAAAAATAAAGGGCGAAAGGGTCACAAAAAACGTTAGGAATATTTTAATGGCTTCTGTAAAATATAAGTAAGAGACATGCAATCTCTCCCCCCCCCTCCCAAGGAAATCACCCGCTCTAGGGGGTCTGAATTGATATTGAACAGACATATCTTGTGATTGCACTTTAAAGTTCGTTTTAAACAACATTTCTTTCTTTTAACTGTGTTTTGGTTTGACTTAATGACTCTCCTCGCTCTGAATGAAGGAACGACCTCCCGCTTTTCCCATCACAGGGAGGGGGCGGAGCCTCTTCTAGAGGCTTGAAAGCAAGCGGAGCCTGGCCAGTCCTGGGGGAGGAGCCGAGTTACATACAGGCTTCGCAGGCTTCCGTTGAAGAGAAGGAGCTTGGAGGTAACGGCTGTCGTAAAAGCTGGTTATTTTCAGAGACTTCTAGAAGATTTGGTGTAAAGGTGAAAAGAGAAGAGAGTGTTGATGTGGCGTAATGGGAAAGGAGAGTCGGTTTTTGTGTGAGTCGTTGATTCTGTAAGGGTATCACTACCTCGTGTGAGTCGTTATTTCTGTGAGGGAATTAATATCTGGATTTTGTATTCCTTAAAATATTTTAGAAGTCCACAGTGGGGGAGGTAGTGATCAGATTACACCTGCTGGGGGGGGGGAAATTTTTTTCATGCGGTTGCCAAACCTAACTTTTGAAGAAGGCATTTTGTTTCAATTAAAAACCGGTACTGGCTAGAATAAACGATGAAACAAAACTTGGGAAATCAATTTTCCTTATTTTGAAAAAAACAGTTATGATAATCCTAAATGAAAATGAAGTTGTTTGTTAGGGATGTTTTGTTTTTTATATGTCTTTGATCGTGTTGATTGTGTTTCAAGCAAATCATTGTTTTGTCGGAGTTTGTATAGTGACCTGAAGTAACGTATAATTGCGCAGTTTCAAGTACCTAAGAGAATTGGGAGTTCGGTTATTTGTTCAGTGGATACGCAGTATTTTAAGAGTTGTTTTGTTTAATGATGTGCAAAAGGTGATCTTTGTCTACATCTCTACCTATGGAGAGCATGGTATGTTCCTATTTGTATGATAATATGAAACATACCTAAGAGACCATAAGTAATTCATATATCTGAATACAATAAAGCAAATTATATCTAGTAATAAAGGATGTCTAGTAATAAAGGCTATCAAGGGGGGAAACAATAAATTTTCTCCTTCACTATTTCACTAAATGTGTAGTATCTGTATCAGCATAAAAAAAAACTGCAGTGAGGATTTAAAGTCTTGGGGGGGGCTACCTTCTCCAAAATGGTATAAATTTATTTTAAAAAATGAAAAGATGTTAAAATATGTAATTGAATAAAGAACTTTGAATATTTGTATATGTGTGTAATGAAGGAAAAAAATCAAAGGGATTAAGTTAAAATATAAGTAGTGTATAATGCAGGGACTGGAGTTCTGATGAAGTGTATTTTCTTATTTAAATTTTATGAACTTCCAGACTCTCTGTGTATATCAATGGAGCTGAAAGGGAAATAATAAATTATGTTAAAATACCTGAAGAAATACCCACACACATTCCACTGTGTTTAACTGAAGTTTGTTTTTTCTGTAGATCTGAGAAGGCTAGTTACCTGGTTGTTGTTCTGTTGTTACAATTTAAATGTTAGACTATTCATTCAAGCAGAAGCTATTCATCTATATACTATTGAAAATTAAGAAAAATTTTAAAGTGTACTGTGGAATAGTGATGTAGGATAGTAAACCCTTAATGTTGAATACTACTTACCCATAAAAAGAAAGAACTATATCTAAATTCAATGAAGAAAAGGTATCCAGTGTATATTTTTTAAAAGCAAATTGCAGAATGGCCTGCATCATACAATCCCACCTTTTCCAAAAAAGAATACATATAGTGTATGCAAGCGAAATCTGGAAATATAATGCTACTTTTTAAATTGTAAATATAAGTGGAGTTGGAGAGACAGAACACTTTAGGCTTGTTTCTTCATTTTTAAAAAACAAGCTTGAGGAGTTGCGGCTGTGGCTCAGAGGTAGTGAACTTGCCTGTCACGTGTGAGGCACTGGGTTCGATTCTCAGCACCACATATAAATAAAGGACTATCAACAACTAAAAAATAAAACTAAAAAATTTTTTTAAAAGCTGGAATTACTTGCATTATGAGAAAATGAGATAATATTTTAGAAATATAGAAAATTATTGTAAAGTAATTCATAAAAAGATAATAAAATAGCTATTGATATTGAAGATGACCAGATATATTATTGAAGGAATACAAGTTCTGGTTTCAAAAACCATACACATTTATAAGTATTTGTAGGAAAAATATAGAAATTATATATAGAGTTTCGATACATATTTTAACCATTGTTGTAGGGATTTGCTTTTGTCTTTGGAAATTCAAAAGATGGAAGATATGCAATGTGCACAAGAGATATTATAATGATAGATACTAAAATTATGACGTTATGATCCTATTTTTGTATAACACATGCACACAACTTCTTAAGCTGAATGAAAAATTCCAGAAGCCAGAGAAGGCTACTGTCTAGTTCCCTTTCTAAGGAAGATTCTGCAGTTCTTGTTCTGGCCACAAGATGGCGCTTGCCTGGTTTCCTAAACTTTCTCCAGGCAACCATTTTTATGGAATGGATAAACAAAGCTATGAAACATATTTTGTTTTAGCCTACTTTGAGACAGTATGTAGAGTGTGATTGAAAATCTGTTGAAAGTTATATGTGTATACTAGAAAAACCTCCACACAAGGACTGATGTGAGGAATCACACATAACGTATTAAAAGTAGCTACACAGCATTTTGCTCATAGTAGACACAAAGAAGTTTTTACTTCCCTTCTGTCATGTCTCCACCTCCTAATTTTCCTGAGGGAGATGATTTTAGCATGAACTTAATAATAAATGTGTAAACAGAAAGAATTTCACACACTCAAACAGCACAAAGGAAAATAAACATGACATCTACATTAGAGATTCTGTGTTTCATAATGACTACCTGTTAGAGTTTTGGTAAGCAAATTTTCTTATGCTTTTCCCTTCTTACGCTTTTCCCATTTTATTGTTTACTGTCTTTCTTTTGGACAGTCTAGGTTAATACCAGAGGTGTACACAACTTGAACAATCTGCCTGTGAATCCAGTTAAGCCCCAGAAAAGCAGCAGGGCAACCAAAGTGCCCAGCAGGGTAAAAGCTCTGCTGTGTAAGCAGTTAGAGTGAAAATCAGGCAGCTGGAACACAGGACCAGACCAACTACAATCCAGGTGACAGAGGGTAAGTCTTCCCATTTCATAAAAGAGCACAATGAAAACATTTTGAGATCATGAAGGATAATTTATTTTGCTTCCTGCTTTGCAGTTGTAACATCTTTTTTGTGTATGTGTGGAGCTGGAAATCCAACACTGGGCCTTGCACATATTAGCAAGTGCACTACCACTGAGCTATACTCCCAACCCACAGTCATAGCATCTTAAATTTGAAATATCATTTTATATTTAAATTATGCTTGATTGAGAATTTGAGGTATAATTCATTTGGCTCCCCATTCTGCATCCACAGTGTTTTTAATTAAAAGTTATAACTTCTCATTTTGAGAAAGTATTAAACCACTATGAAGAAATCATGCAAGAGGCTTTTGAGGTGTTTACTTGAGGTTCCAGCCCATGGCTTACTCTCAGAACCTTAACAACTATGCTAGATTGTCATCACCAAGTACTAGACAATGTAGTTACAGAGATTTCCTAAGACTTCTTAAAGTCTTATGACCTTCCCTAGATATCTGTGCACTCTCTAGAATAACATTTGCAATGGTTTAACACATTTAATTATTTCCCAGCAACCATCATAAAACTCTGACTCCTAAGGTTGTGCTTTTATTGAAGTTGTTGGTATTGAATACCACTGTCTGGTTGCCTTGGAAAAACAGGAAGAAGTAGCAGCTTGTAAAACATTAAAATCCAGCATTACTTATGATAACTCAGAGGGATCCAAAAGGATCTGATATCCCAGGCACACAAATAACATCCCTAATTGCCAAATACTCTTCTATACACATTCTCTTCTTCTTATACAAAAGAAAAAATAAACATGGGTTTGTGTTGTGTACTTAACTGTTTTTGTTTCTGGCCCCCAAAGTATGTCTCAAAACTCTTTTGTCAATTCAATTTATTGTTCTGACTTGTATCTTATCTCTATTCCCCATTGTTGGTCAGCCTTCTTTAAGCATAGCCAAGTAAACATTTTATCTCATCTTTTTTTCACCATGTTTTAATCTAATCCAGTTATCATTCACTGAAAACACCTCATTCAAGCTACTGTGAAGTTTCAGGGAATAATGAAAAGGCTACAGCAAGTAAGAACCATTTGCTTACTCTAAAGGCTCTTAAGTAAAATGTCTTCAAAAAACACTGCTTTCTAGAAAACCAGGTATCTACAGTTTTTTATTACTATATCATAAATGTAGTTCAATATTTGATATTTCCATAACCTAGGTTAATATCAGAGATGCACATTATCTATGAATCTTTGTGTCCATGCATCTTTGTAATAGAATGTAGATATGACCACCTAAATAGTTGTCAGGGATTTAGAAGTTTTCTTTCTACAGCGCTAATAAAGTCTTCAAACCCACAACTGTCTGACTTCTTGCCTGACTGTTTAAAGAACCCTTGATGTCCCTTTTAGAGTGATTATAGAATAATGTTGTCCCAGCCTGACCCTTCTGTTATAGAACTCTGGAAAAATGATGGCTTCTTCTTTCTTTAGAGTCCCCAATGCAAATAGGTTTTTTTCCTCTGTTCATTACAGGAAAAGTTATGTCATAATACAACTGTTTCTCTAAATTGAATTGGTAGAATGTGGCAGGAGATACATTTACCTGTTCACTGTGATCATGGATAGGGTTGTTTGAAAATTTTAGAATTTATGTTTTGAAATTTAGCAAGCATTTTCTTAAGAGACCTAAACCTCAGAATCATCAGTGTGTAAGTTTTAGCATTTCCTAGGAAATAACCTTAAAGTTAAAGGAATAAAAATCTTAATTTTTGTCTTAATCTCAAGGATTTTGTGAAAAAGCTCAGCAAAAGATGATAGAAACACAGTTTCCCATATTGAATCGGTAATTATAAACAACAAAGCACAGGAACAAAGAATTGCCAATTGTTAATAAGGGTGAAATGAAATGGGCACTTTATTGCATGAAAAATGATTTTCATTGCTTGTCCAGGAATAGGCATATCTGAAAAGGAAGTTATTGCCAAGACCAAGCAACAGAAAAAAAGACATGTCATAACTGTTCTAAGGCCAAGTGAGTGCTGTCGTATAGATACACTCACTGCAGAAGCATAGTCCACCAAAATATTTTTAAGTTTGTGTGAGAATGTAAGAGATGGAAAGAGTTCATGAATGAGTATGGTAAGTTACTGAAGATGGTCATAGTTCACCATGTGTTACCCAGCAGGAACATGAAATTAAGCTGCACTCACTCTGGGGTTATATTCACCATTTTCCTCACAATCTCAAAGTAAATAACATCATCTTTGTTTTTGCTGAAGAGACAGAATTCCAGGCCCAGGAGATGGTGACTACTGGTGAAGAAAGTGAACATCCTCATGTTTGGGGATCAGATAGACTTTGGCTCTGATTTTATCTTGCCTTCTTCCCAGATTTGTTGTCTTGGGCATGAGTGTGAAAGCGTCCATTTTCTTGCTGACTGTTCACTGTGTCATTTCTTTGCTTCTTTTCAGTCAAACTAGGCAGAAAAATGACATCTCAGGTCTATTTAAGGTCTATTTACATTTACATCTCTTTATTAGGGAAAGTTCTATTTAAGGTCTATTTACATTTACATCTCTTTATTAGGGAAAGTGAATATCTTTTATATATTGGTCAGTTTTAATTTTTATTTTGAATTTTGAGAAGCCATAATAAATAGCATCTCCTTTTCTCTACTGAACAAATTTATATAAAGTAAATGGAATTGTAAATGGAAGACAAATGCCAGTTTTAGAACAAGGGAAAAGTTGCAGGGCATTGACTATTATAAAAATCATGGGCTTTATAAAACTGTAATTTAAGCACATCTAATCAAACAGCTTGCAGACTTGTAACTACACAAGAAGGACAAAGATACCTGTGGTTGCATTGGATTATCTTGCTCACAAGAAAGTAAACAGAATTATTCCCTCAACATATTGTTCTTTGCCCATTTTACTTTGCTATTTATTTCTTAGTAATATGTAAAAACTGCTTTAGGATAGTGATATTATTGCATTGAAAACAGTCTTAGCAAGCTATTCTGTTTTCAACATTGTTTTACCCTAGCATTTTTTTTTAAATTTCAGTTATGTTCAGATATATACCTCATTAAGGACTTCTGGTTGATTTTTTATATCTAGAATTCATTATAGTTGTAAAATCTATGAAACTTTCTGAAAGATAAATAGGAAGACCTGAATAAAAAAGAGAAGTAGCATAGCCCAGTACCAAAAGAATTTGTAGAGAATTAATTCCCCACAAAATAATGTGTTAATTTACTGCAATCAGAAATAAGGACCTAGTGGGTCTTATAAATGGAGCTTGACCAGCTGGGTCTTAAAATCATTTGTAGAAATTAGGTGCCAAACTAATCAGATAATACACAAAACATATTCTTTGCTAGGTCTTTATTATATGCTAAAGACATTTCTACTTTTTTTAAGGAAATCACCCACCCTTGTGGTTTGAATGTAAATTACAGAGACACGTGTTGCCATTCTGCTTTCAAGTGCTTTAAAAATGAACATTTTTTCCCTTTAAGTGAATTTCAGTTTAACTTGGTGATTCTCTTCCCTCTAATTGAGGGAAAGGCCCCTTGCTTTCCCCATCACAGGAGGGGGTGGAGCCTTCTCCAAGCAGCTGGGAAGTGAGCTGTGCCTGGCCAGTCTTGGGGGAGGGGCTGCATTTCAGGAGGCTGCAGCTGACAAGAAGCTTCAAGGTAATGGCTGTCTTTAAGCTAGTTATTTTCTGGGAATTTCTCGGGCCTTGGTGTTAAGGTGAAAAAAAATAGAGATTGTTGCCTGGGAGAGGTGGGAATGAAACATGGTTTTGGTCGAATTGCTGTTACTGGCACAGAATTAATCCTCTGGAATTTTTGTTTCTCCCGATATTTTTAAAGTCCACAGTGTGGGAATAGGTGATCAGATTACAGCTTCTAAAATTAAGACTTCAGTGAGGCATACTGTACATGTTAATTTTTACATGGAATTTCATGTTTCTATCTTTATTACACATTTTATTACATTTTTAAACATTAATATTCTACCCAAAAATAACTGATAGAAAAATGTAAACATTGAAAATGAATGACATATACAAACACAAAGATAAATGTACATATACATGGAAAGGGATTCAGATGTGCTTTTGAGTGATAAAACTTGTAAAAATCTGCATTTTTATTGGGGGAACTAGGCTCTGATGTTAACAGTATCTCTCAGTGTTCAGATTGCTAAGTTTTTAAAAATGTATTTTAATTGGTTTCAGCATTTTTTAGAACTGCTTTTTTTCTATGATCATTTTTATAATTAGAAGAATAAAATTTTGCTGAAACAACATACACATTATGTGTCAGACACATAAATATTCACAGGTACCCAGATATGTTCTCCTTTCTGCCCCCCCCCCCTTTTTTTTGCCATTAGTGGAATTTTTCCTGGACCTGGTCAAATAGGTATCCTGGTTGCTGTTTCATATCCTGCCTGTGTCCTCACTGCAAATCATCCTTTCAGGCCACAGGTATAGCTGTGGTCAGCAAGAATCATTTTTCTTATATCATCTAAGTTTAAAAGTGAGATTGAAAGAGGATTTGGTTTATTTCTATTAGCAGTTTTAAAAGTTACTATGTGGCATGATACTTCCATTGAATGGAACATAAAGACAAAACATATGAACTCAGTGATTCCAGAAGATGTCTGTGGCCAGGCATGGTATGGCACTCCTATAATCCCAGCAGCTCCAGAGGCTGAGGCAGGAGGAGCACAAGTTCAAAGCCAGCATCAACAAAAGTGAGGCACTAAGCAACTCAGTGAAACCCTGTCTCTAAATGCCTCTAAATAAAGTACAGAATAGGGCTGGGGATGTGTCTCAGTGGTCAGGTACCCCTGAGTTCAATCCCTGCCCCCCCCCGACCAAAAAAAATGGAAGAAGAAAAGGTGTCTGTGAAGTAGTATTAGGTGAAACAAATTAAATTTCAGAATGGAAAGCAGCATTGTATGTTGTTTAAGGAGAAAAAACTAAGTCAATAAAGTATGCATAAGCAAATCAGAAAATATATATATAAGGCATAGCTTTGAGGCTGAGGCAGAAAGATGGCAAGTTCTAAAGCCAGCTTCAGCAACTTAGGCCCTCAGCAACTTAACAAGACCCTGTTTCAAAATTTTAAAAAGAGCTGGGGATGTGGGTCAGTGGTTAAATGCCCCTGGGTTAAATCCCTGATACTCTACACACACACACACACACACACACACACACACACACACAAATAAATGAAGAGTGCAGTGTTCATTTGACTGTGCACAGACAAGCAACTAACTTATGGAGTTTTTTATTTGTGTAGTTGACATATAACAAGCTTTCCTATCTCTGTTTTTCAATGATTTTAAATATATATTTAGACATTTTCCAACAATAACCATAAAAAAAAGATTGAGATAAAATGCTTCAAAGTTGGGAGGGGAGAATTGCATTTGAACTGATTCATTGAAGAATCATGTTGAGAATACTTACTAATATGGAAAAATGTTCAAACTGTGAGCTTAAACAGGGTAAAAAACTGGCTTGAAATGATATGCATTAATGTACATATGTAATGAAAACTCTGGAAAGATATACAAGAAATAATAGTGTTCTTTCTCAAAGTATAATTTTTATATTTTTCTCATTTTCAGTAAGCATTCAGTGTTTCTTTTTTTAAAAAAATAAGACCATTGCAGGTGAAGATATTTGGATTCTGTTTTTGTGTAGTGAATAACAAAGCTCTAAATTTGAACATAGTATATTCTAGAAGCCTGAGAAATCTGCTGGCTAGCAGGATATAATTCCCACCCGTCTCCCACAAGCATGTGTTAGTGATAGTTCTGGTTTTGGTCACAAGATGGCGCTTATCAGATAGCCTAAATTTTCTCCAGACAACTGTTTTTATGAAAGTGAGCCAACAGAGTAATGAAACATATTTTGTATTAGTGGACGATAAGCATGAAGAGTGTGATTGAAATTACATTGAAAAATGTGTGTGTGTCTAAGAGATAAAGCCCCAACCCAAGGATTCAAACAGAAAACAACAACCAAAAAATGCTGCTTCATAAAGTCTGGCCAAAATAGACATAAGGCAGATGTTATTTTCCTTCTCTTCTGTCTTCACCTCATTGTTTTCCAAAGGGAGATGATTTCAGCATAACATAACTGTGTCACTGAGAGCATTTCATATTATAAGAACATGAGAGAAAAATATATATAACATCTACATCAGGGATAGGATTTCACTTCATCCCTGTGTTTCAGAATAATATACCTGCTAGTGTTTTTGGTAGGGAAATTTCCTTAAACTTTCTCCATTTTATTGCCTTAATTCCCTCTCTTTCTGTTGGACAGCTGAGGTTAATATCAGGGTTGCATAGGACCTGAGAATCTGCATGTGATACCAGTTGAGCCCCATAAAGGCAGTACAACCACAAAAATACCCAGCAGGGTGAAGACTGTGCTGGACAAGCAGTTGGAGTGAGAATCAAGACAGCTGGATCACAGTGCCAGACCCACCACAATCCTTGTGACAGAGAGTAAGACTATTCCCCATTTTATAAAACTTTTTATATTAAAAATACATTGAGAATATGGAATAAAATGTACTTTGTTTCTGGTTTAGTGCCATAACATTCTAAGTTAAAACTACACATTCTAGTGCTGGTCCTCAGCTTGCAATGCTTCAACTTATAATTTTTCACCTTTATAAGGAGTAAGGGTAGAAAAATAACTTAATCAGATAGTAGGACCTATGGTGAAGCTGTAACAATGAAAAAGTGTGGTATTGGTACAGTGCCCACATTGGAAGAGAAAGAAGTAAATTATCTCTATTCACACATAACATCATCTTGTATACAGAAAGTCCTATGGAACACACACACACAAACACATATAAACCACCCCACCCCCTATTAGAACAGTGCAAAATCCACTGATATTCAGTAGAATCCATACTTTGAATTTTGAATTTGGGTATTTTCCAGGCTTGAATGTGAAGTACAACATACTTTCTTTCTTTTTAATTATTATTTTTCCTTTTTAAATTAATTTTAAAATTTATTTTAATTATACATGAGAGTAGAATGCATTTATGTACTTTTATATATCATACATAGATGGGATATAATTTATTATTTTTCTGAGTATACATATTGCAGAATCATATTGATCATGTAGTCACATATATACATAAATAATGTCCTATCCCCATATTCCCTACCTTCCCCTCCCATCACTTCCCTCTGCCTAATCCTAGATAAGGCTATTCTTTAGTGCCCCCTCCGCCTTATTGTGAATTAGCATCTGCGTATTAGAGGAAACATTCGGCCTTTGGTTTTGTGAGATTTGCTTATTTCACTTAACATGATATTCTCCAACTCCATCCATTTACTGGCGAATGTCATAATTTCATTCTTCTTTAAAGCTGAGTAATATTCCATTGAGTATACATACCACATTTTCTTTATCCATTCATCTATTGAGGGACACCTAGGATGGTTCCATAGTTGAGCTATTGTGAATTGAGCTGCTATAAACATTGACACGGTTGCATTACTCCAGTATGCTGATTTTAAGTTCTTTGAGTATAAACTGAGGAGTGGGATAGCTGGGTCAAATGGTGGTTCCATTCCCAGTTTTCTGAGGAATCTCCATACTACTTTCCATATTGGTTGCACCAATTTGCAGTCCCATCAGCATTGTATGAGTGTACCTTTTTCACCACATCCTCGCCAACATCTATTTTTTTCTGTATTCTTGATGATTGCCATTTTGACAGGAGTGAGATGAAATTTTAGTATAGTTTTGATTTGCATTTCTCTAATTGCTAGAGATATTGAACACTTTTTCATATATTTGTTGATTGTATTTCTTCTTCTGTGAAACGTCTGTTCAGTTCATTAGCCCATTTATTGATTGGGTTATTTGTTTTGTTGGTGTTAAATGTTTTGAGTTCTTTATATATCATAGAGATTAATGCTTTATCGGAGGTGCATTTGGTAAGGATTTACTCCCAATCTGTAGGCTGTCTACTCAACATTGTTGATTATTTCCTTTGCTGAGAAAAGATTTTTAATTTGAATCCATTCCATTTATTGATTCTTGATTTTACTTCTTGTGCTTTCGGAGTCTTGTTAAGGAAGTCAGGTCCTAGGCTGACATGGTGAAGATTTGGGCCTATTTTTTTCTCTCTTAGGTTCGGGATCTCTATTCTAGTGTCTAAGTCTTTGATCCACTTTGAGTTGATTTTTGTGCAGGGTGAGTGACACAGGTTTAACTTTATTTTGCTGCATACGGATTTCCAGTTTTGGCAGCACCATTTGTTGAATAGGCTATCTTTTCTCTAGTGAATGTTTTTGGCACCTTTGTCTAGTATGACATAACTGTATTTATGTGGGTTTGTCTCTGTGTCCTCTAATCGGTACCATTGGTCTAAAAGTCTATTTTGGTACCAATACCATGCCATTTTTGTTACTATTGCTCTGTAGTATATGGTTTTTGTCTGGTATTGTGATGCTTCCTGCTTCACTTTTCTTGCTAAGGATTTCTTTGGCATTTCTGGGTCTATTATTTTTTCCAAATAAATTTCATGATTGCTTTTTATATTTCTATGAATATGTAATTGGGATTTTAATAGGAATTGCATTAAATCTGTATAATGCTTTTGGTAATATGGCCATTTTGACAATATTAATTCTGCCTATCCAGGAGCATGGGAGATCTTTCTTCTGAGGTTTCTTTCAATTTCTTTAGTGTTCTGTAGTTTTCATTGTAGAAGACTTTCACTTTTTTTGTTAGATTGATTCCCAGGTATTTTATTTTTATTTTCTTTGAGGCTATTGTGAATGGGATAGTTTTCCTCATTTCTCTTTCAGAGGATTAATTGCTGATGTATAAGAATGCATTTGATTTATGGGTGTTGAGTTTATATCCTGCTACTTTGCTAAATTCATTTACTAGTTCTAGTTGTCTGGTGGAATTTTTTGTATCTTCTAGATATAGAATCGTGTCATCAGCAAATAGTGATAGTTTGAGTTCTTCTTTACCTATTTGTATCCCTTTCATTTCTTTCTTTTGTCTAATTGCTCTGGCTAGAGTTTCAAGGATGATGTTGAATAGAAGTAGTGAAAAAGGACATTCTTGTCTTGTTCCAGTTTTTAGAGGGAATGTTTTCAATTTTTCTCCATTAAGAATGATGCTGGCCTTGGGCTTAGCATATATAGCTTTTATAATATTGAGGTATGTTCCTACTATCCCTATTTTTGTAGTTTTTTTGAACATGAAGTTGTGCTGTATTTTGTCAAATGCTTTTACTGCATCTACTGAGATGATCATATGATTCTTGTTTTTAAGTATTTTAATATGATGAATAACGATTATTGATTTCCACATGTTGAACCAACCCTGTATCCCTGGGATGAACCCCACTTGACTGTGGTGCACTATCTTTTTAATATGTTTTTGTATGTGATTTGCCAGAATATTATTGAAAATTTTGCATCTATGTTCATCAGTGATATTGGTCTGAAGTTTTCTTTCCTTGATGTGTCTTTGGTTTTGGTTTCAGGATGATATTAGTCTCATAGAATGAGTTTGGAAGGGATCCCTCCTTTTCTATTTCATGGAATACTTTGAGGAGTATTAGTATTATTTCTTCTTTGAAAGTCTTGTAGAACTAGGATGAGAATCAATCTGGTCCTGGGCTTTTCTTGCTTGGTAGTCTTTTGATGGCATTTTCTATTTCTTTACTTGAAAGTTACCTGTTTAAATCATGCATAACCTCCTCATTCACTTTGGGAAGGTCATATGTCTTTAGAAATTGGTCTATGTCTTCGATATTGTCTATTTTATTGGAATATAATTTTTTAAAATAGTTTCCATTATCTTCTGTATTTCAGACATGTCTGTTGTGATATTTCCTTCTTCATCTTGTAGTAATTTGAGTTTTCTCTCTTTTTCTCCTCATTAGCATGGTCAGGGGTTTATCTATTTTATTTATTGTTCAAAGAACCAACTTTTTGTTTTGTCAATTTTTTTCAATTGTTTCTTTTATTTCAATTTCATTGATTGCAGCTTTGATTTAAATTATTTCCTGTCTTCTATTGCTTTTGGTATTGATTTGTTCTCCTTTTTCCTAGGGCTTTTAGATGTAGTGTTAGGTCATTAATTTGTTGACTTTTTATTCTTTTAATGAATGCACTTAATACAATAAACTTTCCTCTTAGTACTGCTTTCATAGTGTCCCAGAGATTTTGATATGTTATATATCAGTGTTCTAATTTACCTCTAAGGATTTTTTTTATTTCATCCTTGATTTCTTCTACTATTCACTCAATAGTATATTATTTAGTCTCCATTTGTTACAGTAGCTTGTATTTTTTTATTTTGTCATTGATTTCTAATTTCATTCCATTTTGATTTGATAGAATGAAGGGTATTATCTCTGTTTTTTGTACTTATTGAGAGTTGCTTTGTGGCATAGATATGGTTTATTTTATAGAAGGAGCCATGTGCTGCTGAGAAGAAAGTATATTTGCTTGTGGATGGATGAAATATTCTATATATGTCTATTAAGTCTACATTATTGATTGTATTATTTAGTTCTATAGTTTCCATATTTAGCTCTGGTTTGGAAGATCTGTCCAGTAGTGAGAGATGTGTGATAAAGTCACCCAGTATTATTTTATTATGGTCTATTTGACTCTTGAAATTAAGAAAGGTTTTTTTTTATGTACATAGATGCTTCTTTATTTGGGGCATAAATATTTATAATTGTTGTGTCCTCCTTATATATACTTCCCTTAAGAAGTATGAAATGTCCTTCTTTGTCTCTTCTGATTAACTTTGGTTTGAAGTCTACTTTATCTGAGATGAGAATAGGAACCCCTGCTTGTTTACACAATCCATATGAGTGATAAGTTTTTTTCCCATCCTTTTACCTTCAGCCTGTAGATGTCTTTGCCCATGAGATAAGTCTTTTGAAGACAGCCTAATGTTGGGTCTTGCTTTTTAATCCAGTCTGCCAATCTAGGTCTTTTGATTGATGAGTTTAGACTGTTAACATTCAAGGTTATTATTGAGATATGATTTGTATTCCCTGTCATTTTTATTTACTTCTGGTTTTTTATATTTCTTAATTTCTCATTTGGTTGAATTTCCCTTTAGTGTAAATCCTCCCTTTGCTGGTTTCCACTTCATCCTCATGGAATATTTTGTTGACAATGTTCTGTAGTATAGGCTTTCTAGTTGTGAATTCTTTTAATTTTTGTTTGTCATGGGAGGTTTTAATTTCATCTTCAGATCTTAAAACTTAATTTTGCTGGATATAAAATTCTTGATTGGCATCCATTTTCTTTCAGAGCTTGAAATATATTATTCCTGGACCTCCTAGCTTTGAGGGTCTGGGTTGAGAAATCAGTTGAGATCCAAATTGGTTTCCCCCTATATGTAATTTCTTTTTCTCTCACAGCCTTTAAGATTTTATCTTTATCCTGTGTTAGTCATTCTCATTATAATGTGTCTTTGTGTGGGTCTGCTGTAATTTTGTACATTTGGGGTCTTGAAAGGCTCTTGTATTTGATTTTCCATTCCATTCTTTAGGTTTGGGAAATTTTTTGCTATTATATCATTGAAAAGATTGTGCATTCCTTATTCTGTATCTCTGCTCCTTCATCTATTCTGATAACTCTTAAATTTGGTCTTTTCATATTATCCCATAATTTGTGGATGTTCTGATCATGGTTTCTTACCACCTTCTTTGCATAATCAACTCTACATTCAAGATTATATATTTTGTCTTCATTGTCTGAGGTTCTGTCTTCCAAGTGATCTGATCTGTTGGTGATGCTTTCTATTTAATTTATAATTTGGTTTACTGAATTTTTCATTTCAAGTATTTCTGCTTTTTTTTTTTTACGATCTCTATTGAAGTGGTCTTTCACTTCCTGTATTTTTTTCTTTGATTTCTTGCCTTATACTATCCTTTACTTCACATATCAATTTAACTATGTACAATGTGAACTCATTCTTGGGCATTTCTTCTACTGTTATCAGTGGCTTCTCTTGTTAAAGCATCTGATTGGTTTGTTTGGGGCACTTTATTCCCTTGTTTTTTCATGTTGTTAGTGTGTTTTCCCATCTAGAAGTATGGATCTAAGGCAGCATAAATCCTACTCTATAGAACTATAGTGTCCCTGAAGGTTTCCAGTGCTTTGCCTTTAATGTTGAAACCAATATCAACAGCACCCAGTATATACAATAAATAGCCTTGATCCTAATAGTTCCCACTAAGGCATCTACTGCTTTCTCATATTAAACTAAAATAATGAGTTCAATAACTACCTATAGTACAAACAGAAAATTTGTTTAAATGTTTTATAATTTCAAATGGTGGATGACAGAACAGAGGTAGTATAGTATGTGATATTCATATTTACCAAAATAATGAGTTCAATAACTATCTATAGTACAAACAGAAAATTTGTTTAAATGTTTTATAATTTCAAATGGTGGATGACAGAACAGAGGTAGT
>NW_026000261.1:8556337-8589285 GCF_001458135.2 Marmota marmota marmota | reverse complement strand
AACAGACCCCCCCCCCGCCCCCCGCCACTGGGCCTGCAGGCTCCGGCTGGAGTCCCCAGACAGAGGCTTTTGTGGTGGTAAACCTGCTGGCACCTGGACCCCAGGCTCTAGGCTGATGTCCCAAAATGGGTGCATCCATGTGCAACCTAACTTGGGGTCTCCCCCAAAGCAGTCTTCTAGGATGATCAGCGGTGGTCGGGGGGGGGGGGCGTTGGTTGTCAGCAGGCAGAGTGGCGGCTGCAGCTGTGCTGCTGCTGCAGCCGTGGGGGCAGTGTCACCAGGCAATCTCCAGGTGTCAGCAGCAGTGTCAGCTTCAGTTGCATCCAGGGGAGTGGTGTCTTCTGTGGCAGCAGCACCCAGAAAGAAGACCCCCCAGGCAACCTCAGGCTGGTAGCAGCGGAATCAGAGGGAGCAGCAGTGGCTGTAGTAATGCAGGCAGCAGTTGATTGACAGGATATTTCCAGTTCAGCAGCAGAGACCATGGAGGTAGCCTTGGAAGTAGCGTCTGAGGTAACCGAGGCAACAGGGTGCCCAGAGAAGAGACCTCCAGGCACTGCAGTGGTGTCTTTGGCAGCAGTGTCTTGCATCTGCGACAACATTTTCTTCATGCTAGGCAGCAGTAGTGATTCACAGCTCCCAGTCAGCCATGGAGTCTTGAGGGGAAACAATCAGTGCTCTATAGGAGACTTTGTTGGCAGTGTTTTCTGTATATTGTTTTGTGTTTTCATATCACATAATGTCTACAGAACACATTAAATATATTTTCCACTATGATATTTTCAACTTATGATGAGTTAACTGGGATGTAGCCCCATCACAAGTTGAGGAACATGGGTATGCTAAACCCCTATAAAGAAATTAAACAAGTAGTTGTAATGGTGGCCACTTACTTCAGACTTGCATGTCCCAGCCAACTACCTGACTCTTAATAAGTCCTTGACAATACATAGCAATGACAGCCATCCAAAATCTCCCATTTCTTAATGAAGTTATTGTGTTGTTACCTGGGCTAGTCTAGGAGACACAGATCCAGGTATCTATGTTTGGCTGTCTTGAGTAGGTAGAGCAGCACTGGCAGCTTAGACAAGTTAAAATAGGATTCCCATAGAATAAACTTTGAGAGACCTCACAGTACCAAAATACTCAGTATCAGAAATGGTGTCCCTGATGTATTTTCCAATTCTCCTTGACAACTTCCCATCAAACCACAACATACACATTTATTCCCTTTTGGTAATAATTGTACTCAGAGCTAAATACTAGGACATAATACAACTGCTTCTCTTATTTTGAATTTTTAAATATTTTCTAAAACCACAATATGTTTTTTGGTCTGATGCCAAGTATTTATTCATCCTTTATGCATTTTGTCTTCTCCATTTTCCATTTTCCTTCTGCTCTGACAGAAGTTATTCCTTTGGGTATTCTTTTTTATTTGTTTTTTCTTTTTTTATTGAGCATCCTTCAGTGTCAGCTATCCAAAATTATTTATTCAAGCTTATTTGTGAATTTGCAGAAGCATATGAATAAGCCACAGAAGGAAGAAACTATTAAGTAACCCTATGGCAATAGAGGTCTCTAAAAGCAACACTTTTCTGGTTAAACTAGGCAGTCAAACACAGTGACATAAAGACTTTTCTAGATGACTTAAGAGCTCATCCATTCATTTCTGGTCTGTATCCAGATGTGCCAATGAATTATACCCATATCCAGTTATTCTGTGTTCATTTTGAACTTTTTTTTTCTTTTCCCCTTCCTTTCTACATCCATATCTACCTCTTGCTACAAACTTAGATTGTAACTAAGCTTTTAAAAATTATTTTAACTTCACAATATATTTTGATATCTGGTAGCACCAATTATCCTTTTAGTCCACAAATAAAGTTAAACCTGGATCTCAAATCCATGTCTTTGTATCTGTTTTAGAACTTGAAACATACAGCAATCTTGCCATAATGACTGCCTGACAAACTGACATTTAGACTGAAATTTGATATGTAATAGTATCTCTTGTCTCATCCTGAAAGGTACTGATGAATTCCATTTATCAGAGTGGTGATGAGAATGATTTTGATCTTGCTTGGATGTTTTCCTGCAGGTTGGCAAGATTTGATGATAGTACTTTTTTTCTTTAAATTTCTCAAAGCAGATCTAAGAAAGGTCTTTCTCATTGCTTGTTAGTGCCAGGAAGAACACTGTATTTGGATACCCAGAGTATAATAGAACTTTGTATATGCTCTGTCATGATGGTGTTTTAAGGCCCTCATAAACCTTTCTTTAATTTTATCCCTTTAAGAAATTTTCCCATTCCATCATCTTGAGTATTAACTCCTAATAGTTTTATCCATTGGCACTCTAATTTTTACCTTGCCTACAGAATACAAAGTTCCAAACATGAGAACTTTTTCCCCTTGAAATCTCTAAGTCACTGGTTGCTTTTCTTTTTCTTTTATACTTTCTCTGTCATATATTTGGTCAGAGATTATGGAATCCTTTTGACACTAGTAATGTTTCATTCTATGGTTTGCCTTTTTTTGCACTTGGAATATTCATCCTTTGTAAGTTTTTATTCTCCTTTATATTTTTCCCCTTCAGGTAGCTTGATATTCTGTCAGTGGGTATTAATAAGATTGAACTGTGTTTACAGCCAATTTCCTTTGTTATTTGTGTATGCCTCTGCCTTAAGTGTTATTGAATATTTTGCATATTTGTTAAATGTCTAAGATTTCTTACTGTGGCCCCTGCATGATGTTTGTGATGTTGTAACTACACTTAATGCACTAAATATTGACTTTTATTCTATAACCAGTTTATCTCTTGTGTTTCATTCAGCTTCTGTTTTTTCACTGGGGACTTATTTTAACCTAATTTCTGTCACCAGATTGTAGAATTTAGCATCTATTCTTTGTTTCCTTCGTATGTTCCTCCTTCCTTTGCTTCCATCCAAGTAGTTAAGTGGCATATGATAATTTCAGTATAGTTAAAAGCTCTGCCACTGTGGATAAATTTCATAAGCTAGAGGATTTTTATATCATCAGGTTTCCTGAAAATTATCATGTGCTAGCCAACCTTTCATGAAAAAATATAGTGACAATATGAACTTACAGGAGGAGTTATATAACCATGTCAAAAATCAGGTGTCTTAGATGCCTCCTCTTTACTTTAAAGCAAATTCAAAAGTAGAAGTTAATAAAAAATTGAAGAGATTGAAGTAATTTGAATTTGTAATATATTCTTTCTGTATTCCAGGGAATATTTTACACATAACTTGTGGTTACCTACAGCCTTCTTTGGCAGTCATTGATCCAAAGTACAAATCAAAATATCTGTATGTATCCCCATTACGCTCAGAATAAAATACAAGTCTTTTTTATAGGTCCTATTCTAATTAGATGCCTTTTTAAGACTCGGGTTTATTTAGGTATGATTTAGATACAGTTAAATTCACTAGCTTATTCAGTGCATAGTTTGTTGAGCTTTGACAGTCATGTAACTACTAATGCAATTGAGAAAATATTTCCTTAACTCAAAAATGTTCTTTCCTGCCCCACTGTAGTCAGCACCCTCTCTCCACCCCAATTCCTTGACAACTACTGATGTGATTTTTGTCCCTATGGTTTTTCATTTTCCAGGATATCATATATATGGAATAATAAATTAGGTAGGCTTTTGCATCTGGATTTATGTGTGTGTGGGGGGGGGTTATTCTTCACCCACACTATTGCATGTATCAGTAGCTGATTCCGTAGTATAGCTGAGAAGTATGGATGTTCTAGAATTTGCGTATATATTTATCAGTAGCTTTATAATTTTTGGTGATTGTGATTAAAGTTTTTAAACATTCCCAAAACAGATCTTTGTGGGTACCTAATTTTCATTTCTTTTGGGTAAATACCTAGTAGTGGGATTCTGGGTGGATTGTAAATATATATTTAACTACATTAACAACTGCCAAACTGTTTTATAAAGTGGCAGTTTGACATTTTCACATTTCCACCAGAAATTTTATAAGAGTTTTAGTTGCTCTGCATCATTTCCAGAAGTTGATACTGTCAGGTTTTCTTTTCTCTTTAATATCAGCTGTTCTTATAAAGTTGTTAATGATATTTCATTCTGGTTTTACTTGAATGTCCTTAATTACTCATAGTGTTAAACATTTTTCATATGTTTCATGTTTCATATTTTTTCATACATCATCTTTGATGAAGTGTCTAAATAGAATATAAATACATTATTTTCTATTTTTAATTGAGCTTCTAATCTTACTGAATTTTAAGAGTACTTTATATATCCTGGATACACGTGCTTTATCAGAAATATGTTTTGCACATAGATATTCATTTGATTTTTTTTTGAAAAGCAGTTTTCAAGTTCGATTTGTCTGTTTTTTAATAGTTCATGCTTTTTGTATCTCAGTAAGCCTTTGCTTCATCTAAGGTCTCAAAGACTTTCTACCTTGTTCTCTTTTGCAAATTTTATAGATTCGGGGCTTGTATTTGGTTCAGTAATCCATTTTTGAGTTAATTTTTATCTGTGGTCTTAGTTAAGGGGTCAAGTTGAATATTTGTGCTTATAATGTTCAGTTTTTCCTGTACCAATTATGGAAAAGACCACCATTTCTCCATTTAACTACCATTTTCAAAAGTTGATTGACCATATTTGCTGATCTGTGTTCTGTTGATCTGTATGTCAATCTTATGCTAATTAACAACACTGTCTTTAATACTGTAGTCTTAGTGTGAGTCTTCTACCTTTTGTATTTCCTTCTAGAATTTGTTTGGCTCCTATAGTTCCTCTGTTTTCCATATATATTTTATTTATCTTTTCAATTTTTACAAAAAATTTGCTGGGGTTTTGATTGATATTGCAGTGACTCTGTAGATAAGATGTATTTAGAGAGCCAGGTCCAGTAGCACACACCTGTAAACCCAGCAGCTGGGAAGGCTGAGTCAGGAGGATCTCGAGTTCAAAGCCAGCCTTAGCAATAGCAAATTGCTAAGCAACTCAGTGAGACCCTATCGCTAAATAAAATACAAACTAGGGCTGGGGATGTGGCTCAGTGGTTGAGTGTCCCTGAGATCAATCTCTGGTACGAAAAAATATATTTAGAGGGTGGAAAAATATCTTAAAATTTGTGAGTATTTCAGTCCGTGAACATAACATACTTCTACGTTTATTTAGATGTTTAATTTCATTCATTGGTATATTAAGTTTTCTACATAGAAGTCTGGCACATATTTGCTGGATTTTTTTTCTTCCTTAGCATTTCCTGTTTTGAATTGGCACACTTTTTTAAACTTTAACTTTCAGATTTTATTGTAAAAAATAAAATTAGTTGTTTTATATTTGGTGATACTATTAAACTTATTTATTAGGTCTAGTAGCTTTTATCTTTTTTTTCTTTTTTGATAGATTCATTAGGATTTTCTACATAGATCATCATATTGTCTACAAATAGTTTTACTTCTTCCTTTCCAATCCTTTTTTTTTTTTTTAATTTCAGGCCTTTTTTATTGACTAGGATCTTAAATATAATGTCGAAGAAAGTTGTAGAAGCAGAAATTCTTGCCATATTCTTGATTTTATTAAAAAGCATTCTATGTTTCACCATTAAAATACAATGTTAATTACAGAGATTTTTTGTAGATACTTTTGATCAGGTTGAGGAAGATCCTTGTATTTCATGGTGTGTTTAGTGTGTTTATCATAAACATGTACCAAATGTTATTAGATGCTTTTTCTTCATCAAATGAGATGCCTTTTCCTCTTTTTTAGTATACTAATAATTGTGAGATATATCAGTTGATTTGTTTATGATAAACTGTCCTTACATTTCCAGGGTAAACTCCACTTAGTTATACTGTCCTTTTTCTGTATCATTGGCTTTGATTAATAGCACTTTGTTAACAATTTCTCTGTGTTTATGAAAGATAATGGTATGTAGTTCTATACTTATCATATGAGGTTATTTTTCTGGTTTTCTATCATCTTAATGTTGGTGTTATAAAGTATTCTGGAGTTTTTTCCTTCCTTTTCTCACTTCTTTATCATCTGGCTTACATAACATAGTTATTTTTTTTTCAAGTACAGCTTGGAGTGACAGAGGTTATTTCTCCATGATTTTCCATCCTAAATTTTCAGCAATTCCTTCACACCTATGCTACCAGAGAAGGGTCTGTCTTCATCCTCTTGCCCATTTCTCAGCAATAGGCTGCTGAGAGTATTAGGCACTAGGTGCCTGGTAAGGCAACGAGTTTTGTATCTTGTCCTGTCCAGCCTCAAATTTACAGAGACCTGTGCACCTGGACCTTGAGAATTGGGACTACCTTGGCATCTGTCTTTTCCCCCATGGCAGCTAACCTCTGATTTGTATCTTTTGTAAAATGTATTTTCTTGCCTCTGCCTCAGCAATAGCTGACCACTGATTTTTATTCTTGTAACATCCTGGATCCAAGAGGATTTCCTGCTGTTCCTTAAGGGTAGAGGGGTTTTGCTTCTGCTTTTCTCCCAGCAGCAATGGATATCTGCTTTTGTCCTGGGGATGAGAAAGTTTCCTGTTATTTCCCTCCCCAGGCAGACGAGTTTTGTCCCCACTGCTCCCCCAGAAGCACTAGATTTTTGCCTTTGTCCAGGAAGAGATTTGCTGCTTCTCCTCAACTGGTTTAACACTTTTACTCTCTGTAGAAGGGTTTGAGTTTAAGTGTTTGAGATATCTGTCTCTTCACAACAGCAGCTTGTGTCTCACAAACCTGAATCAGTGGACACTTGAGAGAATGTTTGGAGGTTCTACCAAGGGAGCACATCTACTCATTTGCACTTGACCAAAAAATGGTCCTTCTCTATCAGAGAAGGTTGTCCTTTTCCATCAAAGGCACAGGTTCAGGAAGGATGCACATGGTTCAGTGAGGGAGGATGGGACCTACCTAGCCAAACACATCAGCCATATCAACCCTGGTGATCAGTAGGGTGACAGATGTGACAACCAGATCACCTTCGTAGTGGAGTCATTAGGCCTCTTGTTTATTCCCTAATCATCATTTTGAGTTTCTGGTTAAGAAACATAAAAAAGAACCAGGCAATGAGTGAATAAGTGTTGGAGACTTCAGATATTCCAAACTGAAAAGCTAGCCCATGCTTTATCTCTAAAAATTCACCAATCACCAAGATTTTAAGTGATTTCCTTTTACCTGCTTGTATGGCAGATACCTTGTGTCTCCATGCTCTGGCAAAGATGAAAGACATCCTGCTTCTCTTTAAAGGGCTGGTTATTCTTTGGTATTCAGTTTAATTAAGTTCTCTGGTAAGCTGAAAGAAAATTATGATTTTGTAAGATATCTAGAGATTTATAATTATTAAGTTATTGGTGAGATTTTCTTAAACCTTTTTATATACCAAATGAAAGTGGGACTAGTGATTTTCAATAGTGTATACATGGGTGTTACTTTTGTTTCTACTAAATATGCTTTAGGAAAAACAGATGATTTCTAAAGTTTATATATAAAGGGTTTATATAATGGTTATTATTCCATATTTCTAATTATTATTTTATTTTTTGAATATAATATAGTAAAATCATACTTGAAAGTATCATATACTATACTCAAACTTTTTTGTATGGAATTTTCTGGATTTTAACATGTCTATGTTTATATAAACATATCAGAATCAGAAGACAAAAGTTTCATCACCCTCACAACTTCTTTTTGCTGTCCTTCTATAGCTACACCCTCCCCCACATATACACCAGGGAAAACTAAACTTTTACTTTTGCTGTACTTTCATCATTTTTTTTTTGTACTGGTGATTGAACTCAGAGGCAATCGACTACTGAGCCACATCCCCAGCCTTATTTTGTATTTTATTTAGAGACAAGGTCTCACTGAGTTGCTTAGTACCTCACTTTTGCTGACACTGGCTTGAACTCATGATCCTCCTGCTTTAGCCTCCCAAGCCTCTGGCATGTGCCACTGCACGTGGCTACTTTTATCATTTTAAAAAGTCATATAAATGCAGTCATAGAGCATTGTGGCAGACAAACCTTAAAAGACCCACCTCCTTGTATAATCTCTTCTGCTTGAGTGTGGATAGAACCTGCACCTTGATTCTTTTTTTAAATTTTTTCTTTAATTTGTAGATGGACACAATACCTTTAATTCATTTATTTGTTTCTATGTGGTGCCGAGGATCCAACCCAGTGCCTCACATGTGTGAGGCAAGTGCTTTACCACTGAGCCACAACCCCAGCCTTGCTAATCAATAGAATTTCACAAAGATGATATAATGCCACTCATCCCATTGATTGTTAGGTTATATTAAACTCTGTAATAGCTAAATGTATAGAGAAATAGGAGAGAATAAGAGAAAGGGAGGAGGGAGGCAGGTTAGATGCAGAATCAGGGACAGCATTTTCTAAGTTCCATTGGCTCCTGGCATATAACTATTTTAAATACATGTGTTCCTTCATCCATTCATCTCATACACATTCACAGAGTATTTTCCATTTACAAGGAGGAAGATACAAGTATCTTAGTGATTAAGAGCATAGAACCTGGAGTCAAAGCAGCAGGGATGTCAAAGAATTTGACATGTGCCAAATACTCTCTGGATATCCTTGTAAAAATTCATTAACCTCTCCAATTCCTCATCTCCAAAACGAGGATACTCATAATATCCGCTATTTTATTCGATTTTGTGCTGCTATAATGTAATAGTTGAGGCCGTATCATTTATAAACAATAGATATTTGTTTAGCTAACAGTTCTGGAGGCTGGAAAGTCCACAACAAAGAAGTGCATCTGGTAATGGTCTTGCTGTGTCACTGCATGGCAGATAGTATCACATGGTGAGGGAGCACACAGAAAGGAAGAAGGGCGCCAAACTCATGCTTTTATCACCAACCCACACCTATAATCACTAACCCACTCTTGTAGAAATAGAATCAATGAATCTCTACATCATGTACACCCACAAGACTGGGATCCTAATTAGAATAAGATATACTCCATGTTTGCATAAATAAGTCAAGTTATACTCTACTGTCATGTATAACTTAAAAGAACAAAAATAAAGCAATAATAAATAAAAATAAATAAATCCATATTCACATTGGCCCAATAATCCTATTTAAATTACATAGAAATACTTAGAAAGGATTAGTTCTACAATAATAATGACTTTTTTGTTTGTGGTGATTATAAGATCAAGTACTTCATTCTACTATTAGAAACAAACTGGAAAACACAGTGACTTAAGTAACACAGAAGTTCATTGTTCCACCACATCAAGATTGAAATGAGGTGGTCCCATTATTCAGGGGCTCAAGATAATCCATCCCTAGTGAGTTATAACCTTTTTCTAAGTCACTTCTTGGTTTAGAATGGTTGTCCTAACTGTATCTATCATGAGCAATTTCTAGAAAGTAAGAAAATGGAAGGAAGTGAAAAAAATTAAAAATATAAATATAAAATAAAAAAATTATTTATCCCCCTTTGATTAGAATCTAATCTTCACAACAATATTTGTTTGTATTTGTAAACAAGAAATTCCATGGTGTGCAGTGAGAAAGTCTGGAAAAAATAATATTTTAGGAGCTCATACTGCCACCTAGAATATAACTGGGGTTCTGCTCATGAGGAAGAATGAAAAAAGTGGATATTAAGTAGGCAACTAGCAATTCATGCCCAGTTCATTATAAATATGATACTGGATTGTAGAAAAGCATTAAACAGATAACAGAAATATATTTTTAAAAATGTAAGAGAAAATGTCCTGTGGCAGAGAAAACCAAACTGTTAAATTATCTTCAGGGTAAGACAAGGACAGTATATTCCCCAGCCTTTAAGGCAGTTGGTGCTTCATACCCGAGTTCTGGCTAGTGGACTGTGGCCAGCAGTGTTGTTTGCCAGACCTGTCCCTTCAAACCATCCATAAGACTCTCCATCCTCTCTTTGTTGACTGCTAGCCAGTTAAAAAGAATGCACTGAAGGACTTCATGGCAAAAGAAGATGGTAGAGCCATAAGGATGGAAGATAATTGGGTCCCTTAGTGACGACTTAGAACAGTCCCCTCTGGCCACTTGATTACATACATTGAACTTTGACATCAGCAAAATACACTTTTTGATGATTGAGCCTCTGTGATTTAAGGATTATTTATAGCACAAACATTACCTACTCTAATTGTTAGAGCCAAAAAAAATATACCAGCCAAGAGATCACCTTTATTAATTCATTTCTATTTATTGTTCTAACATTAATGTTTATATAAATGTAGATTTTAAAATGTAATAATATAAATATGAGTAATATTATGTATTATGTGAAACAAAGTCCAAATAAAATACTTCATCCCCCCCAAATTATCGATACTGTTACTTAAAACTTGAATTTCTACTTTAAATCAGAAATATAAATTTAATGCAGGAGAATTTTGATGAATAGATGCATAACATATATTTCAGGGGTTGTGGCTCAGCAGTAGAGTGATCTCCTAGCACATGCAAAGCCCTAGGTTCAATTCTCAGCACCACATAAAAATAAATAAAGGTATTGTGTTCAACTACAACTAAAAACAAATACTAAAAAAGTGTTTCAGATATAGAAACAAGTAAAGACATGTAAATTTAAACAAAATTAGTTCACCTCACATTGAAATGCTCAAATGAAAAACAACAACAAAACAGAAAGGAGAAATTTCCAGTTATTGATGAGGAAATATGAAATGGGTATTTTCCTGCCAAAACAATGATGTTCAACCTCTTATCAAAAATGAACATGTATTCTGGGAGCTTAGCTCAATGGTAGAGTACTTGCCTAGCATGCGTGAGGCACTGGGTTCAATCCTCAGCACTGCATAAAAAATAAATAGAATAAAAGTACGGTTTCTGTCTACAACTATTTTTTTTTAAATGAGCATGTATGTGAAGAATTTGTTGAAACCTCCATGAAGGGTTCCAGAGGAGAACTGAGTAAAAGGGGAAACATAATATGTCATGAAATAATAAAATAATAATAAAAATAATAATTTTTAAGAAGTCAGTTCTCCCATAAATAGTGGACAGTTTTAATACAATCCCTATCAATTGTAGGCGTCCTGTGTTTGGGATTGGGGTCTCTGATAAACATAGTGATTGTGGCATGCTTGGTGGCTAGGAAGTTTCTGTGCAAAGGCACAGAATGCCTGGCTGCTGGGAACTTCCATGTAAAAGACACGGGATGCCTGGCCGCTGTAGCAATGTTCTTCAGGAGGAAGCTCTGTGTTAAGGGTTTTATCAATTTCGACCTTGATCTTAGGCACATAACTCCTGGGAATAGAGAAACTTGCTTGCTCGATAACTACAATGTTTCACCAAGCTCCGGTGCTCCTGGATCTGTGTGCTTAACAGTAATTTTAGACAATGAACTTTCTTAAGAGCATCACAAAGCTCCTGACATTGCATTTTGTAACTGGAATGGAACTGCAAATAAGCAACCTTACTGATACTCTAAACAATAACGTAGTTATGGTACTAATGACCAAATGTAGCCTACTGGTATAAATAAATGAGGCTGCTTGGTCAAGCAGTCACTTTCCTGCCTCTGCACCTTGTCTCTCTGTCTCCCTTTTTATTTTCCTCACAATCAATACCTTAGCAGTCGTGTTTAGTGCAGTTTGACAAAGCTGGGTTTTAAATTTACCTGTAGCAGTAAGATGCTAGAGAAGGCAAGAAAAAAATGTAAAAAATATTTAACTGTGTTTTTATCATATGGTAAAGTGATTTGCTGCCTCTTTTCTTCGAGAAATCACCCACTGAAGTATTTGAATGGAAATTAAACAGACACTTGTTGCCATTTCACTTTAAAGTTCTTTTAAAAGGAACATTTCCATACTTCAACCTTTCAGCAGTTTGTCTTGGCGTTTCTGTCCTTTAATTCAGGGAGGGGCCTTCTGCTCTTCATCTCAGCCAGTGGGTGGAGCCTTCTCTGAGCTGCTTGGCAGTGAGCTGTGCCTGGCCAGTCTTGGGGGAGGAGCTGCATTTCTCCAGGCTGCAGCTGACAAGAAGCTTCAAGGTAATGGCTGTCTTAAATTTAGTTATTTTCCAGTGACTTCTGAGGGACCTAGAGTATAGATGTGAAAAATAGGGATGATGGTCTTGGAGTGGTAGGAACGGAGTGTGGTTTTGCGAGAATTACAGGCATTTTGAAGGAATTAGTCCTCTGGAATTTTTGTATCTCCCAATGTTTATAAGTCCACAGTGGGAGAAGGGGTGATCAGATTACAGCCTCTAAATTAAGGCTTCAGTCAGTGCAGCGTGGCTGTTCATACTAATTTATTGAGTTAGCATTCCATGTGTATATTGCTAGACATTATGTTTCTGTTTGAAGTTTTAAACATTTATTGATTTACACAAAAATTTAACTGACAAATGTTTTGACAGCATGCATGGAAATACTTCTGTAAATTGATTGATACATAAGAAGACCGTGTGTCACATATACATGAGCATGGAAAGGAGATCAAATATGTAGTTGAGTGAAGATACTGACACATAATATATACATGTATATATGGGTGATTAGAAAGAAATCTGTGAGAAAATAAGCTCTTTTTAACATTCAGCATTCCTGGGTCAGTAGGTTACTATTTAAATACTATTTTATAACCTATTTCCATATTTTAAGAAAGGATTTCTTCATGATTGTTTTTATAATCATGAAAGAAAACTTAAGCTAGAACATAATATCCATTTTGTTTCAGACACATAAACATTCATAGACAAACACACAGACATGCTCCCATAATCCCCCGCCTTTTGCCAATAGTGGAAATTTTCCTGGACCTGATCAAATAGTTAGCCTGGTTGCTGTGTTGACTATATTCCTGTGTGTATCCTCCTTGCAGCTCATTATTTCAGGCCACAGATACAGTTATGGTCAGCAAGAACCATTTTTCTGTATCACCTAAGTTAATAGTGAGACACAATATTTGGTTTATTTGTATAAGCAATTTAAAACATTATATGGGATGGTAAATCCACATAATGGAATATTATGTATCTGGTGAATACAAACATGAATCTGTACATGTGAGTTGAAAATGCCTGAGAAATAGTTTAAGATGAAAAATTAAGTTATAGAATAGCATATAGTATATGATCTCTCCTCAGAATAAATAAATATACTAGTTTATATGTATATATGTTACTGTCATCTATGTAACCAAATCTGGAATTGCATATCTGCCAAATTACTAATAGGATTATTTGTATAGTTGGAGAAACAGAGATTGCTTTACTGTTCTCTATTTTAAAAATTAATAATATATACTTATTTATTTTTCACATCTTAAAGGAAATGTTGAGCTAAAATATAGTAGTCTTGAGAAAATTTCACTTAAAATAATTTATAAAACATCATGTGGAAAATATTTATGCTCTTGAGTGAAATCTAAGGCTAGTTTGAAATGATATTTATCTATATATGTAAAATAATTCTAGAATGATACATGCAGAATAGTCATAGAGGTTGTTTGTATAGAATTATAATTTCTTTGGTATGTATATTTTTGCATCTTTTCAATTTTAAGGGTTTCTGGGTGTTTTGATAATAAGAAACATTATGTTTGAAGACATATATTCCTGTTATAATCCCATACAACAGAACCATTAAGTTTAGAATAGAGAAGTCTAGAAGCACTAGCAGGCTCCTGGCTGGCTAGAGTAGTTCCCATACTCTTCCCATAAGAAAGATCTAGTAGTGATTCAGGTCCTCCCTATACCTTCTGGGCAGGCTGCAGTTCTGGTTCTGGTCACAAGATGTTGCTTGTCAAACAGCCTAAATTTCTTCCAGGCAATCATTTTTTTGAAGTAGGCAAAAAAGCAATGAAATTATTTTGTATTAATAGATAGCATATACAGTGTAACTGTGATTCCATTGAAAATTTTGTGTATCAAAAAGAAAGAAGTATACATGATAACTGATGGATTCAATAGAAAATCTATACTCTGACTTGTAGAACAAGGTAATTGTTACTTCCTTCTTTCCTATTTCGACCTCACACTTTTCCTGAGAGACATGATTTCATCATGAACCAAATAATATAAATGTGTCTCAAAGAACATTTCATATTATAAGGACATGACATCTGCATCAGGGATAAGATTTCACTTTGTCTCTGTGTTTCAGAATGACATACTTGATAGTGTTTTGATAGGGAAATTTCCTTACATCTTTTCCATTTTATTGCCTTGATCCCCTGTCTTCCTTTTGGATATCCTAGGTTAATATCAGAGTTCCATGAGACCTGAGCAATCTGCATGTGATTCCAGGTGAGCCCCAGAAAGACAGTACAACAACAGAAGTGCCCAGCAGGGTGAAGGCTGTGCTAGACAAACAGTTGGAGTAAGAATCAAGACAGCTGTATTACAGGACCAGACTACCACAATTCTTGTGGCAGGGTAAGACTATTCCCATTTCATGCAATATTTCACATTAAACACTTATTGAGATCATGAAGAATATTTTGCTTCATGCTTTGCAGCTATGCACTTTAAACTAAAAAAAAAACACATTTCATATTAAAATCGCATTCAGTTGAAAATCTGAGGTATAATTCAACTTGATCCTTGTTCTCTAGCCATAATATTTGTAATTAATGTAAGAAGTTAAAATGTCTCAACTTCTCATTTTGAGAATCTAATGTATAAAACCCCTAAGCAAAAATTATGCAAGAGGCTTTTCAGGTGTCTACCCAAGTTTTCAGACAATGATCTGGCTCTCAAATACTTGAAACCACTAGATCCAGTAAGTGTTCATAGTAGCCATTCTGAGTCTCTGTCTTCTGCTTATGATTTTTAGAAGGTCAGTATGTTGTTGTGTAGATGCAGTAGGTACAGACCTTGTTTTGTTTGTCTGGATGCTTTGGTAGAACTTAAAATTTATAATGCTGTGTATTTGGCTAGTATACTAGTTCTCAACAAGTTCCTCTTGGACATGTAGCATTGAAATCATTTGAGAACTTATTAGAAATATGAATTTTTGAGCCCAACCCAGACATTCTGATTAAGACTTTCAGGAGGGTGCCTAGAAATCTAAGTCTTCCAGATGATTCTGATACATATTAAGTTTGGAGACCCACTGCCATAGGTCAAATAGTAGAGGGATAAAAATATCAGAGTCTAATAATATAAGTTTCCTGAAACACCACCATAAGCCCTCCCCCTATGCCTACATGTATACACATAACTCCTTAATAAATATGTGCAAGTTCTTGAATTTGACATATTGTAAAACAATTTTCCAGTTCCTATCTCCCCTTAAATTATGCTGCATTATTCACTGTCTGATCTTGTATTGAGCATTCTTATCTCTAGTTTATTTCTTCTTGGTTTGCAATTGCTCATATTCTATTTTGACAAAATAATTTTGTTTGCTGATACTTTTTTCCCCCCATTTCAGTATCTTCAGTATTGTCCTATTCAAACAACGTGTTCACGAATCCTGGGGTTATTGTAGTGGAGAAGACAAAAAAGCTATAAACTCTTTGTAGTCCTAAAACAAAAGAGACTTTGTTGAGAGTATTGTTTTGGTAGGAACTGTGTTTGCAGTAACAAGGACAGCAAGCCACCTCAACCTCTGATAAGAGCTCCTTGGCACACAACTCAAAATCATCATGGAAGCTGAGTATGTCCTGTGCAATTGGAAAGACCAATTATGGCCAGCGAAAGTTTTGACCAGATCTGAAACTTCATCAGACAGTAAGAGACAAAAGGCAATTTCCCTAGAAGTTCAAATACTCTCACTAGATGAGAAGATTGAAGTGGATATCACAGAAACAAAGATTCTTGAGAAATCTCAAGTTGAAGCCATTGCCTCCTCTCTTGTGCTACAGTCAGAGGACAATGCCCCACCTCAAGAGGAAACAGCTTACAGAAGATCACTAAAAGTGGCACTGGATATCCTGAATGAGAGAAAAAAATTGAATCAAGCAAGCATTTCACATGAAGAAGAGACCATTGTGATATCTGACAATGAACCACAAAAGCTGTCTGATTCACCCCCTCGTAAAAAGTATCGGAGGCATGAAGAGGACTTACAGGAGTCTCTTGAGGAAAATAAAGACCCAACATCCCTGATAATATCTTCAGAGAGTGGTAATTCCCTGCCTGATGATAAATCACAGGTGAACACAAGTATTGATACTCCGAGTGAAATGGAAACAAAGTCATCACAGAACCCCATCTTCCAGACTTTCCCTTCACTTTCAGAAGATGATGATGAAAAAGAGAAGAAAAAGATTGACACATCAGCAATTTTATCTGTAAGTTCCACAGTCAAAGAAGAGGATGCACCTGTTAAAGATGAAAAGTTTGTTCCATCTTTGTCATCAGATATTGTCACTATGCCCAAAGCTTTGAAAGAAGAAGAAAAAGACATATGCTCAGAGACCCCTGCTGTTTCCTCTGAATGTTCTACATTCTCAGAGAATATTGAAGATCCTGGAGAAGGTCCTTCAAATCCAAATCCATGCACAGATGCCACCCAGGATCAACCTTCTGTGGAATCAGAGACAGGTGCTACAACATCCTCTGCAAGTTGTTCAGGGGAATGCCAGGCTTCAGTTAGTGCCTCTAACCCTGTCCTGGATTATTCACTTCTTGTGAATAATGAAAGAAGTTTTCAGAGGCTGGATTTAGAGGAACTTGAGGAAGACATTCAAGCTTCTGACAAGTCACCGAATCTAAATCCTGTTAGTGCTTCTGCACTAGATGACAATGAGGAAGATGAAGAACTCCCACGCTTCATTTTAAATTATGAGCCACGTTCATTTGAAACAGGAATGATAGTCTGGTTTAAATATCAAAAATACCCATTTTGGCCAGCAGTGGTAAAAAGCATCAGGCGTAAAGAGAGGAAAGCAAGTGTGCTTTTTGTTGAGGCAAACATAAATCCTGAGAAGAAAGGCATTAGAGTACCATTCAGAAGACTAAAAAAGTTTGATTGTAAGGAGAAACAAGCACTAGTGGATAAAGCCAGGGAGGAGTATAGTGAAAGTATCGACTGGTGCATTTCATTGATTTGTGACTACAGAGTTAGAATAGGTTGTGGATCTTTTACAGGCTCTTTCCTTGAGTACTATGCTGCTGACATTAGTTATCCAATCAGGAAAGCAATCAAACAGGATACCTTCAGGAATCGATTTCCAAAGCTCCAGAGTGATGATACTGTGGAACAAATGGTTGTGACTTCCCAGACCAAGAAAATGGCCTTCCAGAAAATTCTCCCTGACAGGATGAAGGCTGCTCGGGACCGAGCCAACAAGAACCTGGTGGACTTTATTGTGAATGCAAAGGGAACAGAAAACCATCTTTTGGCCATTTTAAAAGGCACCAAAGCATCCAGATGGCTGAAATCATTTTTGAATGCAAATAGGTTCACACCCTGTATTGAAACATACTTTGAAGATGATGATCAGTTGGATGAAGTAGTGAAATATTTACAGGAAATCTACAAACAAATAGATGAAAGCATGCTGACTCGGATAAAACATGACAAAATTAAATTCATCCTGGAAGTTCTCCTGCCAGAAGCAATTATTTTCTCAATTTCTGCTGTTGATGGATTAGATTATGAAGCAGCTGAAGCAAAGTATCTAAAAGGGCCTTCTCTCGGCTATAGGGAAAGAGAATTATTTGATGCAAAAATCATATTTGAAAAGAGACGGAAACCATTAACAAATGAAGCTCATTAAATATCCCAAGAGTCAAAATCATAACAAGGAGCTTTTACAGATGTTAGTTTAAAAAAAATCTCATTTTAACAGTTCTGTCTACAATGTAAATATTTTCTGAAAAGGAAAGACTTTGAGCAACATGTTCACTTTTTTTTAAAGATCTCTAGGATCTGCAGAGATCACTACATGTTTATTTTCTTATGCTTCTTCAGAGTCAATTTCATCAGCATATTTCAGAATTTTTACTTTCAAATACATTTTTAGAATGCATAATTCCTAAATGATTTTTAAAAGAAAGTACTCTTTGGTTTTATGACATTTTTGTGTGTATGCTGTATAAGAAAATGCAGTATGCACAATCATTTCAATATTAAAGTTGCACTGGTGTTAGATATTAAGCAAGATAGTTAGAAAAGAAGTCTAAAAGAAACATGATTATATTTTTTTGCTTAATTTTTTATAAAATACTGGGTTTTCTCTTAAAATAGTTGAATTATTTTTCCTGCCATGCCTATTTATTTTTGGAAAAAAAGTATCTCTAAGACATAGAACCAAAGATAGATGATAGATAAGCTTTGCTGCATATTATAACTAACCACAGTTGCTTTTGCAAAATAGTCTAAAGTTAAAAAATAATTTTTATGCATGCAGTCTATATTTGTGTGAATAACATTTCAGCATGCAGAAAATATTTCAGCAGCCTTGAACAGGATAACCAATTCTATACTTCCATGAAATTCAGTTTTGTTCAGTGTCTGTCCTCAAAATGGTTGAATAGTTTGTTAAAACAGACAGGCTTTTGGCTGTCTTCATAACTAACCAAGAGTAGATCTTCTTACTATAGCTGTCTGACCACATGTAAAAGGCAGCTACAGTCATTGTAACCACAGTCTGGTCACTCTAAAGTCCAGACTTACTGCTTAAGAGCCCATGTAGTTTGATGCAAACTGTAGAAAAAGCAAGCACTACATTCTGAGTCTTATTTCAAAATATGTAGTCATTTGTCTCAAATCAAGCAAACTTTAGCATCCGGCTTATTTGTACAGAAGTTCCCATTGATTCCAGTACTAATATGTCAACTAGTAAGTCATTCCAAACTATCAGAAGGAGTAGATGGACCAAAACCTGGGAATTTGGAAATGGATCACAGAAAAAGCCCCCATTGGTTAAATATGGCAATTACCGAAATATAGTTAAATATAGACAATCGATAGGATGAAGCAGATGAATATATTCTAACTCAAAACAAGATTTTTGTGAGACTACATCTTAGAAAAACTAGTTTATTGTTTTTAAAAACTTGTTATGATAAGAAGTGCTGAAGACTTAACATGAACCTGTCTACAATTTTACATCTTCGAGTAAGACAGCTGTTATTCTTGGGCTCTTGTTATGTGTTCACATAGCTACATGTGTATCTAAAATTTTTAAAAATTTGGTATTTTGATTTGTAATAAAACCATTATTTCCTTCACTTTGGATATTTACTCCATACTCCAGATTATATAGCTACATAAGTGATGTGTTGTGTTTTTTTGGAATTTTTGCTTTTTGTAGGTGCCATCATTTTAATGTTTGTTATAAGTTATGATTCTGAATAAATATTCATTTCCATGGTTGATTTTGTGTTATTTTAGAAAAAAGCCTTCCCAATTTTATGTGCTGCAGATCCCACAAAATCTTCTATGGATCCAGCCTGAACTAATCCAAAATAGTTTCCTCATGGCCTTGAAAAGTATTTGAAAACATACCATTACCACACAATATGTGGACTTTATAATCTAGGAAAACACCCTTATTCATGCTATAATACTGTGTCCCTCTGATTCCAATGTATTACCCACTTCAGCATTTTCATTGAGTTATCTATCTCCTGGTTCTAATATTTTACCACCTAATTTAATATTTACTACCTCATTTATAGCCTTATGAGGAGAGAAAGTGATAATGTGGTTTAATGGTGTGCCCTGAGGTTAGATTACAGGGCACACAGAAGATATTATTCCTATAAATATTCATGTAATTTTTAAGATGATTACAATGTACAACCTCATCACAATGAGAAATATTTTATTAACCTTGTGGACTGACTGCCTGTATTCGAAAACCAAAGACCCTTGTTTCACCCTATTTGAGAGTTCCTGGGTATCTGATTTGGGGTAAAGAATGAGCATTGGATCTCTCTTGATATGTCATTTATCTTGTGGCATATGTTCAGGTGAGGCAGGTGTGCTTCAGACACATCTATTCTCTTTGAGTAGGTGACTGAATGGTATTTGGGTTATGGAAGAAGATGGGTTTAGCGTCCAACTGAATGGGGACTCTGATTACTTCTAGCCTGAGTAGTTGTTAAGGAAGGCTCTAAGATTGCCCTAAGCTGGGTCTCTAGCATAGGTTTGTATCTCTGATGGGAAAGACTGACCCATCATCCACCCTAACCCATTGGATTTAGAAGACTCTCATTTTCAGTTATAAAAGACTGCTGAATATGAGGCCCAGAATCTGTTTGTAAGGTCTGTAGGACTTCAGGGAGACAGCATCCATAATATTTATAGGTATCTCTATCCATTTGTCTAGGTACCTATCATCTATCTATGATGAGTAGAACTCTGAGACCTGGAATATAAATTAATGTAAGAATCTTGAATACTTAAAATCCCCTGATCCCTCAGCCTGGCATTTGCAGCCACCTAAACCCATGATATCAGAGGACAGCCTCTTTCTGGAGAAAATGCAATAAACTCATCAGATACAGTTACCTCAAAAGATGTTGCCTGTATTAGTCAACAACCAGTGCTGATATTTTTCATTGCCTCCAGCTCATAACAAAGATAAGGTATCATCACAGCACAGGGGGCAAATTGCAGTCTCTAATTAGGTGGAGAAGAACTTTATATTCAGAAAGAACTAGTAGGAATGGGCTAATATATACTATAATAAAATAGGATAATATATGGTGGAATGCATTTTGAAGATGTCAAACTAGTATGGAAGGAGAGCAGAACCTAAGTGAATATAGAGGAGAACTTAGCAACATGGGATCACACACCTATAACTTGGTTCAAAGACCTGGAGTTGGCCTAATATGCTACTGGTGTGGCATCTTTTAAGCTTGGACCAAAACAGCCTACTGGAACATTTTTGCCAGAGTACTGAGGAATTGGTGAGATCGCCAAGGGGATAGGAGTATAAGAAATGATTTACTGTGTGAGAAGACAGAACCTATCTCTGAACTATTTTCCCTAGGAGGGACGAGAAGGCACAGTAATGATAAGAAATGTGTTGATGAGAAACACTTGACATTTTTTAGTATCTCAAGTGTTGGCTCTCCTTGGCAAACCATGGTTGGAAGTAAACTATATTGCAATGAGGATGATGAGATTCCAGAATTGTAGGGCCTAAGTGGCAGCACAAAACCCGAGAGGCAAGGTAAGTATCTTTTCCCTAATGGGAGGCAAGATTAGATTAGAATCAGGTAATTTTGATTGACTAAAATCTGTAGCAATGACTGGTAGATAGTAGTATTCCAGGGCTAGGTATATGGACAGGTGGCTGGTATATTACTTCTTATGTACAAAAACAAGATGTGACCTGCTCAGCCAAATCTGATGTTAGCTGCAGTGGAAAATTATGGTCCCCTACCAAGGTGAAGATACACAGTACAAGTTGTCCTAGCACTAAAGCCATATGACTCAGCATTATCTGATAGTGCTAAGATCTTTTCCAGTATTATCTATAAGGATTAGAATATATTGCAACACAGAATTCTGAGGCTCTGAGGAAAAACTGTGTCCTATAAACTAAGTGCCATTTAAAAAATAACTCCTTGTATACTATTAAGTCTTAATAAATAATAGTCTAACCCAATAGACAGCAAGTTACTATATGATAGAACCTGCCAATCATAAGCTGTACATTAAAATTCACCAAGTGTTAAGGTCCAACAGGCTAAACAGCAGTCCACCCCATGTTGGAAATGATACTATTGGTATCCAGCCTGATATAGCACAAGAAAATCATCAGGTTGCACAAATCTCTGTGACACTAATAATTATTTTTTTAAATTTTTTTCAGTTGTTGATGGACCTTTATTTATTTATTAATTTATATGTGGTGCTAAGAATTGAACCCAGTGCCTCACTCATGCTAGGCAAGCGCTCTACCACTGAGCCACAACCTCAGCCCCCACACTGACAATTATTGCAATGATGTCCCTCCCTTCAGTTCTATGGGCTCATGGAGTAGAAGGTGACCTATGACCAACAAATGGAAGAGGCAAATATCAAACCTGATGCACAGATGTCAGCATTAAATGTTAATGATATATGTAAATTGACTACTGCCACACTTCAGCATCAGTTAAAGTAGCCCTAAGGAATAGTGTTGATGGGAAAACTCCTAATTAGCTGAATTGTGAGCAGTACACTTGGTACTGTACTTTGTAACGCAGGGGATCTAATGAGGTGGTATTCTGGACTGTGGAGATTAATTTGGCTAGTATGTTCAAAGTCTTGGAAGGAGAAGGATTAGAAATTGAATAGATGAAAGTCTAGATAAGAAGCATGTGAATGGAACTATGGGAATGGAAGCAAGTCACATACGTACCTGTGCTTCATATTAATTGTCAAGAGAATGACTATATAGAGAAGGCACTCAAAAATTAGTGGCTCTAAGGACTCATGTTATAGGTGTTGAAAAACTTCTCTCTTGAAATGAGTTATCAATATCAGGAATGAAAGATGTGATATTACTACTAATCCTATGGACAATAAAGGATAATAAAATGCTATCAACATCATCAAACACATTATTTTTATTTCTTAGATGAAATGGACCAACACTTCAAATAAAATTAAAGGTAAATAAATACCATTTTGTTTTTTATAATGTTTCTCTTAAGTACATTTGATATTTAAACAGAGTTCACATTTTGATATGAAAAGGCACTAGTGTCATATATTAAGCAACAGTAATTCTAAAAATTAATGTTTTTCAGAAATATCAATTGAATTTTTTGCTTTATTGATAAAAACTTGGATTTTTCTTAAGATAATTACTGAATTTTCCCTATGTTGGATATTTACTTTTGGAAGAAGGACTGAAATGTCAAACAAATGACAGAGATACTTTCTGTGCTTACTTATATATTATCACCAACTTCATTTGCTTCTGCAAGAAAACTTTCTGTAATTAAAAGAAAGTTAATACATTAGATTTATTCAGTCTATATGAGAATAAAATCTCAGTATGCAATAATTAATTTTGTCAGCCTTGAACAAGATTGTTCACTCTATACAATCCCTGAATTTCCTTGCATTTATTAGAGTACCCATTTATCAGTGGTGTGGTTGGATGGTTTCTTGAAATACCCAGGCTTTTCATAACTAACATTGAGTGACTCTTCATAATATAGCCATGTGTTCTCATGTGGAAAGCAGCTGGAATCACTGAATTCAGGAACTGGCTACTCTAGACTTACGGAGTCTATACTTACTGTTTTCTATGGTTTGGATGAGTGTTCCCCAAATGTCCATATGTAGAGGCTTGGTCCCTAGGGTGGCAGGAATAATAGGAGTTTCTGTGTGGTTTTAAGTAGTAAAGCCTAGTGGGAAGTCCTTAGGTCATTGGGGGTGTATCCCCAAAATAGATTGGGACCCTGGCCTGTCCTCTCTCTCTCTCTGCTTCCTGGTATGAGATGTTAACACATCTGACACATGCTCACAACGTGATGCTGCTCTTACCAAAGGCCCAAACCAATGGGGCTCTCCAAGTTTATACTTGAACCTCTAGAACAATGGGTCAAAATAAACCTCTCTTTTTTTTCATAAGTAGCCTGTGACAAGTTGTTTCATAACAGTGACACAAAGCTGAAAAATGCCGAATTCATCCAGTTTGTTATAAACTGAAGAAAAAGCAAGAACTCTTTTCTGAGACTTTTATCTCAAATACATAGTCATTTGTCTTAAATCAAGCAAGCTTTAACATCTGATTTCATAGAATAGTTCCAGTTGGTCCCAATAGTACAAATGCTGACTGGTAAGTGATCATTCCAATCTGCTAGAAGGGGTAAATGTACAAAAATCTGAGAATTTGGAAATGGGACATAGGGGGAAAACCCTCCATTTGGCTAAATAAGATGATTATCCAAATATGGTTAAATATACACTGTTCAAAGTTCAAATATGAAGCCAAAAATGCTTATCATAAATTGAAACGAGACTTTTGTGAGAAGGACTGTTTGAAAAGCTAGTAAAATGATATGAAAACGAATGCTCAGTGCTTATTTTGGACTTGACTGCATTTTTACCTCTTACGTGATTCAACTGCAGCTCATTTGTGAAAGAATTATATTTTTCATAGTAATGACTATGGTAGTTGATGTTATATCATCCTGGCTTTATGGGGAGAATGATATTATGTCTTGATTCCCCCCCATTTTTAGAAGCTCTCTTAATCAAAATTATATTGTATTTTCTATCAGATGAAGTTTTAGTTAGCTTTTGCATTGCTGTGACCAAAATACCTAACAAGAACAACTTAAAGGAGGAAATTTTTATTTGGAGCTCACAGTTTCATGGGTCTCAGTCCAAAGATGGCCAATTCCAGTGCTCTGAACCCAAGTTGAGGCAGCACATCAAGTAGGAAGGGTACAGCAGAGGAAAGTTGCTCAGTTCATAGTGGGGTCAGGAAGCAGAGAGAAAAAGGGAAAGAAAGGAGAGCCATATGAAGATATACCATTCTAGGGCCTTCCCCCATGGACCCAACTTCTTCAGCCACACCCCACATGGCTATAGTTAACCCAGTTGATTTAAACTAGGATGGACTGATTAAGTAACAGCTCTCATAATCTAACCATTTACCTATGATCATTCCTGCATTAACAGGACCTTTTGGGGTACACCTCATATCCAAACCATAACAGATGGGTAACTACCCATTTTCATTTAGTAAGTTAATTTTTTAAGAGGAAGACATACATTCAGCCAAGATAATTGCAATTAAAAATTATAACACTGAAAAATTATAGTACATTATGCATACTTAAAATGTTGATTTCACCATTAAATATATGTTAAAAATATATTTATTAGAGTGGAGTCACTGTAATTATAGAGTTGAGAATTTCAAGGATATGTCAATCCACTAATGCAACAAACAAGTTGGCAAAGAGAGTCAGAATTAACTTATTTGGAACTCTGGAGTCTAATGAAAATTGGCAACAGTAAATAGGATGCCCATGGAAGAATAAATAGAAAACCAATATGTGATATATAAAATCATACTTCATTTAGCAATAGGTATGCCTTCTGAGAAATACACCATCAGGCAATTTCATTATTGTGTAAACATTGTAGACAGTGTACTTATTCAAATCTAGATAGATACTACATACCTAGGATACATGTATAGCCTATTTCTTCTAGGCCTTGGTTATTACTGTACACTACTGCACTACAGATGATGGGAACAGAGGTGAAAGAGGGAGAGTTCAGTGAGCACCACTAGCACAGGAAGCAGCAACTGCTAGAAAATAGGCCTGCATAGCAAACTGGCTTTGGAGAAGTTCTCTGAACTTTCCAGAGCAGTCTCAGAGTACTGTAACACGGAACCATCTTGAGAAGCTCTTGTCTGAGTTTAGTGCTCTGGGAATCAAAGGCCCTTGCATTTTCTTGTTTCCATGCCCCCGTGGCAATGTTGACACACTGGTTTAGCAGTCAGTTTAGCTTTGGGAGAAAGCTTCTGACACAAACCTACTGAGAATTCTGTGTGTTGGGAAACTAGACTGTGACATGTAAGGGAATAGAGGACATTTTCCCTATAAAACTTGTGATTTGGGAAGATAGTTGCAGGAGTCTGGGGTAAGAAGAAGGAGTTATGTCTCAGAAGACTGAAGTCATGGGTGTTGGCTAGCACAGAGCTATCACCACTCCCTCTGCACAGATAATTGTGACTCCATAGTATCTTATAGTCCTCAGCATAAGCAATCCAAAAAAGCACCAAAGTACTTGACACAAAGTAGGACCCTATATCAGCCCTGCCATTGGAATGCACAGCACAAAAACTCAGGAGGCAACCAGTGCTAGCCAAGTTCCACATTCCATGCTGCAATGTTGGAATATGATCTGCTCTCAGAATATATAACCAAAATAAATCCAGAGTAAAACTATATGGGGAGCTCTGAATTCTGTCCTAGCTCATTCTGGTGTGCAAGGGAGCTGAGATGCATTCCAACTGGTTTCAGCTACAAACTATTCCCTTTAGTCACCTGGTTGACACACAAAGGAAAGAAGGGGGCAAATAATCCCCAGAATTTGCTCTCCAAGGGTTGCTTAGCCTAAGAAAACAATGAAAAAAAAAAAAAAAAGCTCTGATCAGAATCAGTTGCAAACACTTTGTTGCACAATCAAGCATGTTGGTGGAAAGGTAAATTACATCTTTTGTTGCTTTTTATGTTAACACTGTTTCATTTATTTATTTGATGTTTTTAGATGTACATGACATTAGGGTGTGTTTTAACATACATACATACATGGGGTGCAACTCATTATGATTTTGATCCCATTCTTGTGATTGCACATGATGTGGAGTTACACTGGTCATATATCCATATATAAGCATAACAAAGTTTTTTTTAATATTTAACATTTAACCTTTCAATATTTAATATCTAACATTTTCTTCTCTTTTCATTCCACTTTTCATATTTATCCTGCCTTGTTCTATTTTTTATTTCTCTTTATGACTTTTTAATTTTCCTTCTTAAATTATTTTTTTCATATTTTTAACCTTTTAGTTTATTCTATATTATTTTCCCCATTCTTTTCTGTTGTTTGTGGTGTTGTGGTTGATGTTGTTTTTATTTGATTTTTACATATTTCTGTATCTGCTTTTTTGTTTTGTTTTATTGTTTTCATATTCCTATGCAATTCTGAGGTTTGAGCCTGGCCCCTTGAGCACATTAGATGGGTACTGTCACTGAGCTACACTCCCAGCACAGCTCAGAGAATCTGGACCATTTTACTCTAAATATGACCTACAGCTGCTCAAACCTTGATGGATACTTCAACTTAAAGAAAAGGGGAAATAAAATCCACAAACCATAGACCTGGCCCCAAATAGATTATAGCTAGAGAGGACCTAAAATACTACTCCTGGACATTCACCACCATATGGCACAAGCAGAGAGAAATGACAGTACTATTTCAGACTTTGCATTTCTGAGGATCCTCAGAATAGGTTGCTCCCATACCCTCTCAGACCAAACACTGGTGTCAAGACTGGAGGAATAACCAGAGAGGGTTCACTATATATATTCTGTTGGCTACACCACAGACCTGCCTGAACTACTAGAGGTACCCCACTCTTGCAAGACCTACAGAGAAAGAAAGTCTCTCAGGCTTCAGCACAATATATATAAAAGTGAAAGAAATCTCCATTACAACTGATACACAAATATAAACATAGAAACATAAGAAATATGAAAAAAACAAGGCAATGTAACACCTCCTAACCTCTCTAGTAACTGATTCCAAAGATAGCAACATATATGAAATGCTAGAAAAATAGTTTAAAATAATGATTTTTGAAAGCTCAATGAATTCCAAGAGGATACAAATAAAGAGGTAGATAAACTAAGGAATATAATGCAGGATATGAATGAGCAATTAGATAAGGAGATAGAGATTTTCAAAAAAATCAAACAGAAATATTGGAAATGAAAAGCTTAATAATCATAGTAACACCTCAGTCAAAATCCTAACCAACAGGCTAGAGCAGTAAAAGAAAGAATAACCAGGTTGAAGACAAAGTTAAGGAATAATCATATTCAGACAGTAAAGAAAAATATAGTAATACCAGAAACTTGGGATTCTGAGGCAGGAGGATCTCAAATTTAAAGCCATCTCTGCAATTTAGCAAGACCATCAGCAATTGAGTGATACCATGATGATGATGATGATGAGGAGGAGGAGGAGGAGGAGCAGGAGCAGCAGCAGCAGCAGCAGCAAGCTAGAGTCAATATAGCTCAGTGGTTAAAAAAATAAACCCTTGGGTTCAGTCCCCCATACCAATAAATAAATAAATAGGAAAGTATGAACAGAACCTACAAGATCTCTGAGTCACCATTAAAAGACCACACCTCTGATAATAAGAATAGACAAGGTAGAAGAACTACAGGTTGAAAGCATAGAAAAATTATTCAGCCAATTAATAGCAGAAAGCTTCATGAATTTTGGAAAAGACATAGACATCTATGAATAGGAGGCTTGAGAACCCAAAATAGACATGGCCCCAAAAGAATCTTTCCATGACATTAAACTGTCAAAAGTACAGAACAAAGAAAAAATATTAAAATCTGCAAGAGAGGAATGCCAAGTCACATTTAAAGGTAAACCTATCAAAATGGGTTTCTTGGCATTATAAATAATGCTTTGAACCTGGGAGTACAAATATCTCTTTGAAAGTGATTTTATGTTTATTGGGTATTTACTATGAAATAAGATTGCTGAATCATATGGTAGTTCTATTTTTAATTTTTTTGAGGAAATTCCATACCGTTTTTCATAATTGTTTACACTAATTTACATTCCCACCAACAGTGTATAAGTGTCATCTTTTCTTCATATTAACATATGGTATTTCCTCAAAAAAATTAAAAATAGAACTACCATATGATTCAGCCAAGAAAGAATGGAATGATGTATTTCAAGTTCTGAAAGAAACCAACAACTGACAACCTAGATTACTATCTCAGTCAAGTTATCCTTCAGAATTAAAGAAGAAATAAAGATCCTCCAAATCAAGTGTAAACTAAGGGAATTCATAACCACTAAACAAGCAATATACATAAGGGAATCGTACAACCAGAGGAAGAAACTGCCTAGAAATGCACAGAAAAGTAAACAATCAGCAGAGTCGATGGACAACTCATGGAATGGAAGAAAATATTTGTGAACCATACATCTAATAAGGGTTAATATCCAAAATTTATATGGAACTCAATAGCAAGAAAACAAATAACTCTATTTAAAAATGGACAGATGACCTGAACAGACATATCTTAAAAGAAGACATACAAATGGCCAATGGGTATATGAAAAGAAGGCTCAGTCAGGGCTGGGGCTGTAGCTCAGTGGCAGAATGCTTGCCTAGCATGTGTGAGGCACTGAGTTCAATCCTCAGCATCACATAAAAATAAACAAAGGTATGCTATCCATTTATAACTACAATTTCTTTTAAAAAAAGAAGGTTTAACATCACCAAAAATCAGGAAGACGCAAATTAAAGCCATAAAGCTATATCATCTGATACTTATTAGTATAACAATTAACAAAAAAACAAAGAATCTAACGAATTCTGGTGAAGATGCAAAGAAAAGATAACACTTATACACTGTTGGTGGGAATATAAATTAGTATAAACCATTATGAAAAACAGTATGGGATTTCCTCAAAAAAATTAAAAATAGAACTACCATATGATTCAGCAATCTTATTTCATAGTAAATACTCAAAGAACATAAAATTACTTTCAAGGAGATATCTGCACTCCCAGTTTCACTGAAGCATTATTTATAATGCCAATAAATGTAAACAATGTAAAAGTGCATTTATGATGAATGGGTAAAGAAAATTTGGTACATGTACACAATGGAATACTATTCAGCCATAGCAAAGAACAAAATCCTATCATTTTTGTGACAACATGGATGAGCCTGGAGGACATTTTGGTAAGTGGAATAAATTAGGCACAGCAAGAGAAATACTGCATGAACTCACTTTCATGGAAAAACTAAAATAATTGACTCAAAAGAGTAAAGAATAGAATGGAGGTTACCAGAGGTTAGGGCTGAGGCATGCAAAGGGAAGATGTTGATCAAAGATCACAAAGTTTAAGTTATGCAGAATGAATAAATTCTGGAGATATATCGAATAATATAGTGATTATACTTAACACAATATATTTTATACTTGGAAATTTTTAAAAACTACCTTAAATGTTCTCATCACAAAAAATATTTCTGAGGTGATGAATATATGTACTACCTTGATTTAATCATTTCACAATATATACATGTGTCAAAACATCACATCATAAACTGGAAATATATACAATTTCTATTTGTGAACCGTACCTTAGTGAAGCTAAGGGAGAAAAAATGAAAAAGGAAGGCATAAAAATGAGTCTGAGTGATTCAATTCAATTTTTGCTTCTCTTTTTTCTGCTGGTTTGAAAATGTAGGAAGAGGAAGTTAAGAAGTACAGTGAATCTGGAGAAGGCAAGGAAATTAATTTCCTCTAGAATCTACAGAAAAGAGCAAAACCCTACCTATATCTTGATTTAGTCCAGTGAGACACTTATCAGACTTCTGAATGATGGAACTGTAAGATAATAAATTCATATTGTTTTAAAAATGATCCAGGAATAGAAAAGAACTTCCTCACCCTGACAAAAGGCATCTAAGGAAAACTCAGAGCTAATATCATATACACTAGTGAAAGACAGAAATATTTCCCTCTAATATCAGTAACCAGACAATAATGTTTGCTTCTATCAATTCTATACAACAATTTACTGAAAATTCTAGCCACACCAATTAGGTAAGAAAAAGGAAAAAAATGTATTCATGAATGGGTCTCCCCCATTAATCCATATATTTACATAATATGGTTCCATAACTGACCTCTTGAAATGAGATTTTTCCCTTTCAGTTATTGATTAGGCATTATCATCTGAGCAAGTTACATTAAATGATTGACAACAGTAAAACAAGATTTTGTCCACTTTCCTTCCTTTCATCAAATATCATTCAATCATTGATATGGATGTTGGCAACACCATATACTCTGTTATAGGAACATAATTGGACAGGATAATTGTCTTAAAATTTGAAGTTGCTTTTATCTTATATTCATGCCCATGAAAACTTCCTAGAATATGGAAGCTTAGGACCCCATATGATTTTTGCTTCTCTTTTTTCTGCTCTATTTCTACTGCCTTAAACAAAGTATCCAGTATTTATTGAATGAACTAAATGAAAGAGAACTATGGAAATCAAATCGAGTAAGTACAGCTCTTTCTTTACATGGAAAAATAGTAAGAGTTATAAAATATTGACATTCAACTCTTATTATTTCTGAGGCTTGGAAAGTACTATACTCAATCTACATCCCAGAAGGTAGCTGCTGAAATAAGCTCAGTACTATCCAGGCATCAGGAACCCCTTTGGCCAAAATTAAAAAGAAAAGAAAGCATTGGGCAGGACTTTACATTTTGGGAATTTTAATTTAGTTTGACACAAGAGCAAAATAGTTGTATTTATTTCTTTTATTATTTATTTGAAATTCATAAAGGAAAAGGAGGGTTTTGCTTCTAAATTTAAAGCATCTCTATATTATTGCTATTGGTATATCTTATATTGTGATATTCTTAGAACCTGTGATGTACTATATTGAGCAACATAGATGGATATTATGGGATGAGAAATAAAAGAGATATTAAACTTACAGCAGAGGGCTGGGACTACAGAGAAAGCAAGGCTATGTTTGTAAATGAACACTTGGCTGCCACATATGTGCGAAATCTTGCTTATGAGAGCAGGTGGCTAGATAAAGTCCACAGTCAGTTTATGACTCTTGTGACAGAAACAGGGCTCAATTGGCAAGTAAAATGTTTAAATATGCTGGATGGGAAGAACAGTACCTCTAATAAAATCTGATGAGAGAATGATGCAGCTACACACTTGGTTTTCCATATATTAAATTCATGGTGTTAAGAGAACAAAAACCTAGTGGAACATTGAATAAGAATGGGTTGGAGATAATCCTTTTCCCTGGAAACTTATTTCCAGAGTGACACTCTTGATGTCTCTCCTTGGCCTTCCCTTCCTTGGGTTGGACGTCTGATGACCTTGATAAGCTTGGAGGAAAAAAAAAATTAAGTGAAACCGGATCAGTCTTTTCTCCTCCTCCTTCCTTTCTAAGTACTGAACCCAGGACCTCACATATGGTAGGCCAGCATTCTACCACCCAGCCCAGTCCCAGCCCCTTATTTCGTCTTTGGATCTTAATATCCAAATGGGGATTTAAACTTGCTTTCTGTATGCCATAAGTTAAAATAAACATGAACTGTGGTGCTGGAAGATGGTAAGGGCTGTGATTTTCTAGCAATGTCAGACTAGATAAATAAATCTCTCTACTTATGGATAAAGTATTTGGAAAGCAGTTTGGTTAAATATTATCAAGGATTAGGCTAATGATTTGTTACCAATCTCTCTGCTACCCAATTCTCATTTTTCAGTTGATTCCGATCTAGGAAACACAAAGAAATATTTAATACATCTATTGTGTTTATCTCACAAACAAAAAAAAATGTAGTTAAATCTCATGGGTTTTCCAGTAGTATTTAATATAAATGTAAATAATAAGCCTAAGAAAAATGTGGGAAATAAATGTTTGGGCTGTCCATTTCTGAAACTTTGGGAAATATTTCAGACAAAGTTTGAAATTTGAAAATTACTAAACAACAAGAGTATGTTGCTCTTATGCATGATTTTCCTTGAAAGGCTATTGACACTTCTGTTCTTTGATGAGTAATATGAAACAAGGGCTGCAATCTGAGATATTTCTAATCCCAAAGCATATTTCAAGAGCAACTGAATTAATCTAATTGTTCATCAATGGATGAATGATAAAGAAAATGTGTATGCATACATAGATACATATATGGAATAATTTCAGCCATAACAACAAATAAAATGTTGTCACTCGTGACAACACAAATGAACCTAAAGAACATTATGTTGGTTGAAAATGACAAGCACAAAAAGACAAACAAATATGTAGACACTCATATGTAGACGCTCATATGTAGACACTCATATGTAGAATCTAGAAAGTAGAGTTGAATGATAGTTATCAGAGGTTTGGGTGTTTAGAGGACAGGGAGGGAGAAAGAGATGATGGTCAATGGCTATGTAATTATAATTAGATAGTAGGAATAGAGAGAGTAAATAGATGATTACTAGGGGTTGGTGGAAGGGACGTGGATAGATGTTGGGAGAGAAAGGGGGAATGATAAGTAATAATTTTTGAGTTTCATCTTGGGTGGCAAAAATATTCTAAAATTGTTGTGACCACTATACAACTCTTTGAACAAAACAAAAACCATTGGAGATATATACACACACACACACACATACATACATACATATATATGTATATGTATATATATTTATGTAT
>NW_026000261.1:8546560-8550840 GCF_001458135.2 Marmota marmota marmota | reverse complement strand
CTTCTTGGAGCCTGCTCTTATCAGAGCATACACTGAGCACGGAGCAGGCTCCAAGAAGCACTCAGGCACTGAGCCTGAGTAATCTGTCTGCAAGCCGCAGGCGAATGGCAGCCTGAGATTACCTGTTCTATGGCTGAATGAGCTGCAGTCAGTCGAAAACAGGGATGGTGACGTCAGCTCTCCAAGATGCTGGCCGCTGGCCTCCTCTGTGGTCTGACCGGTGTGGAGAACCGAAATGGACCGCTTCCTTCCCCTGTCTTGAACCCAGAATTTAGCACTGAGTACGGTGCTTGCACGGCTGGCAGAAACTGCAGCACTGTATCCCTGCGCCACTATCTCCTCCTCGTTTCCCAGCGCGCGCTGCAGACTCTAGCCGCGGGGCGATTTGCTGAATAAGCAGTGTTACCCTCCGTGCGACAAATCTCTCGCGTTTGCGTCCCCGTAGCCAATCCTCGTGCGATGGAAATCCTTCCTCCAGGTTCCGGTGCACCCCACTATTTCATTCTACATTCTTAATCACTGGAAGTACTAAGAATCTGCCCATAGCTAACTCGGCTCTCATCTAGATAACTAAGTAAGAATTTTCCCCACTATGGTCTCAGAAGGAGCCAAAATGGGGCGAATAGTGTTTTTGGAAACTGACATATGATAAAATAAAGCCATTTAGTCCTCAGTCATAATTTACTGCAGAATTTACAGATTACCTGAAAAAGTTGTTATGTACTCCTTTTTACTTAAGGAAAACATACCTTCCAAGATGAAGGGAAATTTCTTGCTCATTGTTTGCCTGAAATCTGAAGTGCACGCACCCAAGCCAATTTTTTAAAAGTGGTTTTCTTCAAATAAAGTTTCTTTCAGTTAGTGTCTTATGGATATATATGGTGATTATTTATATATTGTTTTATATAAATAAGCCTATACATTAAAAGAAAACTTTCCATTTTATTTGGAACTTTAGGATACAAAGAGATATTATATTAAATAAGATGTTTAAAATTCTTCCTTTAAAATGGGGAGTTTGAACCAGGAGCGGTGGCACATGCCTGTAATCCCAGTGGCTCCGGAGGCTCAGACAGGAAGATTGAGAGTTCAAAGCCAGCCTGAGCAATGTCGAGGCACTAAGCAACTCAGTGAGACCCTGTCTCTAAAGAAAATACAAAATAAAGCTGGGGATGTGGCCAAGTGGTTGAATGCCCCTGAGTTCAATCCCCGTACCCCCCAAAATAAAAATAAAATGGTGAGTTTGGGATAAGTTATTGGCACAGAACTCTGCACATGAGAAAACATTTTGCTTATCTGTATTGAGAGTCAAGCTGAGAAATATGTAATTGAATTATTTAGCACAATAGAATACTGTTTTTTTTATTTTTTTAAAGGAAAGTAGAGTTTTATGTGGCACAACTGTGAGAAGCAAAATTCTTCCACTGCATTATTAGGAGATTAATATGCACAGGTGTTGTTCATTGAATGAAGAATATTTTATACATCTTACTTGCCAGTGCTGATGTCATCTAATGCCAGCCATGGTTATTAGTTTCTGGGTATTTCCAACACTGATATTTGTGTCTCTTAGGGAAAAAAAATGGCATTAGTTTCTGGGTTATCTGTGTATTTGTAAGGTAAAAATAGTAGTAAAAATCTATGAGAGTAGGAACATTAGTCTGGTTCCAAATAATATAAAATAAGCACATTTCACTGATCTCTTCCACTGAATACAACCATAAAATTTGAACAGAATGCATGGAGTAGCTATGTAAAGATTCTTAGATATAAACAGCAGCAGTCGAATTGGGAAAGAGCATCCAAATTTAAAGTATCACTGAACTGGGAGAGGTTTTAACATTTACTTCTTTTGGCATCCTCTGACTTGAATAAAAAGTATTCTGAAAACCACATGTGAGCATTGTGGCACAAGACCTGAAAAGCTCCAGGGAAAGCCACCTAGTTCTGTCTCAAAGAGTTGGAAGTGACTATCATTCTGAGAAAATTTATATATCTCCATTTTTATTTAAGTATTTGATATATGATACCATATTTAAAATTTTGTTAAAATGCACCATCAAATTAAATGTTAAACCTAAAACTATAGAATATCTAGGAGAAAACATTAGAGAACATATTTGTGACCAAACTTTTTTAGATGTCACACCAAAAGTATGATTTATAACAGAACAAATAGATAAACTAGACATTATCAAAATTAAATCTATACTCCTCAAAAGGCACTGCAAGAAAACAGACAAGCTAAGATTCATACCTTGATAAAAGTCATACATCCAGAATATATTTTTCACATGTTGGAACTCAATAAAAAAATAACCTAACATAAAATAAAATCTAAAAAGTTGATAATAATACAACAAAAATTACAGGAAAATATTTTTAACCAACATTTGTTAAATAGGACATCAAGATGTTGGTTTGGCACATCAAGAGTTGTCTGACATCACTAATTATTAAGAAAATTAAAAATTAAATTCACCATGAGTTAGGATCACACACATCAGAATGGTTAAAATTAAAAAAGTTTGACCATGCCAACTATGAGTGAAGACATGGAGAAACTTAAACTTTTATACACTGCTGGTGAGAATGTAAAATGGCATAGACACTTTGAAGAATAGCTTGGCAGTTTCTTTAAAAGGTGAACATACCTACCATATGTTATACCATTATACTTCTAGATATTTACTAAAGAGAAAATAAAATATATGTCTTAGAAAGACTTGTACACAAATATCCTTAGCAATTTTATTTGAATCAGATAAATACTACAAATGTATTCAACTCAAATGTCCATCAAGAACTAAATGGACAAACTACAAAGTGTGATATAGCTATATCTATCTGTCCATCCATTTATATCATCTATCAGTGTTTCATTAATAAGTATAAATTACTGACATGTTACAACATAGAGGAATCAACAAGAGTATTGCAAATGAAGAAAGCAAAACAGAAAAGTGCATAATGTATGATTAAATTAACAAAATCATGGGAAATTCAAAGCCTATGGATCCTAGGGAACAAGACAAGGGTTGCAGGTGGTGGAAATAAGAAGAGGTTACAAAGGAGAATGAGGAAACTTCTGGGAATGATTGAAATGTCCATTATCTTGAATGTGGTGATTATTGCATGGATATATTAAAAAACTACATTGTATAATTTAAATATGTGCAATAAATTGTATGTCAACTATGCCCACTTAAAGCCATTTAATAGAGTAAAATAAGATATATATATATATATATATATATATATATATATATATATATATACACACACACACACAATGGAAACAATAATCAAAAGAATGATGGAGTGCATATACTATGGAGTGCATATAATAATAAAAAATAAGATTTCAAAACAAGGAATATTAAACAGTGATAAAAAAAAATAGGCTTTAACAATGATAAAAGGATCAACTGATTGGAAGAACTTATGATCCTCCTGCCTCAGCCACCCAATTAGCTGAGATTACAGGTGTGCACCACCATGTCTGGCCAATAGATCAAGAAGAAAGAAAAGTCCTAAATGGATATGTGCTCCCAAACTGAGCTTTAATATGTGTTAAGCTGATAGAAATTAATGTAGAAACAAAATTAGTAAAAAGTGATAGAAATTAATGTAGAAACAAAATTAGTAACTATATTGGAAATTTTAATACTACTCTTTCAATAATTGAAAGAATAAAATCATTTACTGAACAATTAATAAAATAAAACATTTAAGTAAGCTTGAAGAAGATCTATACAACCCTGTCATCTATATGACTTAATTTGATATTTAAAGAGCATTCCAGCTAACAACATGCCTAGTTAATACTGGTGGAAGTTCCAGCCTGAGTCCAAATCTGAAGGCAGAACTAGTGACCCCGCTTTTAAGACAATCAGGCAGATGGACAGTGTTTTAGTAAGCTTTTTCACTGCTGTGATTGAAAGACCTGACAAGAACAATTACAGAGGAGAAAAAAATTATTTGTGGCCTCAAGGTTTCAGAGGTCTCAATCCATAGACAGCAGGCTCCATTGAGGCTTGAGGTGAGGTTGAACATTATGGCAGAAGAATGTGGCAGGGGGAAGCAGCTATTCCCCTTCTTGGTCTATTCCCTAAAGACCTAAAAAGAGCATGCTACAGGGACACTGCTACATCGATGTTCATAGCAGCACAATTCACAATAGCAAGACTGTGGAACCAACCTAGATGCCCTTCAATAGATGAATGGATAAAAAAAATGTGGCATTTATACACAATGGAGTATTACTCTGCATTAAAAAA
>NW_026000261.1:8542525-8545400 GCF_001458135.2 Marmota marmota marmota | reverse complement strand
GGAGGGGAGGGGGGATAGTAGAGGATAGGAAAGGCAGCAGAACACAACAGACACTAGTATGGCAATATGTAAATCAATGGATGTGTAACTGATGTGAATCTGCAATCTGTATATGGGGTAAAAATGGGAGCTCATAACCCACTTGAATCAAAGTGTGAAATATGATATATCAAGAACTATGTAATGTTTTGAACAGCCAACAATAAAAAAAAAAAAAGAAATGAGAGAAAGAGAGCACCACTTGCCAAATACAAATATATACCCCCAAAATATGCCCCCAATGCCCCACCTCTTTCAGCCACACCCCACCTGCCTTCAATTACCACTTAATTAATCCCACCAGGTGATTAATTCACTAATTGGTTTACGGCTCTCTCTCTCATAATCCAATTGCTTGTCCTTTAAAACTTCTCGCATTGTCTCACTCATGAGCTTTTTGGGGACACCTCCCATCGAAATCACAGACATAATTCTTTCTTACTCAACATTTTGTTCTATATAGGCCTTCAGTAGATTGAAGGCAGCCCACTCACACTCAAGGAAATCTGCTTAAACTAGTCTTCCTTACCTCCATTGTGAAAGTAGGTGTCTAATTTCAATCTCCTCAGCACATTAACGTCCTTTGATTATTGATTCAGTGTCATGAGGAGTTGAAAGTGGTCTGGTGGTAGTCTTTTTTCCTCTTGGCTTTATTGAGGTGCATTTGATAAAACATATATATGGCCATACATGATGTACACCATGATGTTTGATATATTTATTATTGAGAAGTGATTACTGAAATCAAGTTAAGTAACATACCTGTCATCTCCATAATTACCTTTTCTTTTCCTGGAGTAAGAAAAGTTACAATCTGCTCTTAATAAATTTGAAGTATGTAATACATTATTATTAACTATAGTCACCATTAGAACTTCAGAATTCATTCCCCTATAACTGAAATTGTCTATCCCTTGGCCAACATATCCTCATTTCCCTCAATCTGACCCTGCTAACCACGAGTCAACTCTGTGTATCAATGTTTGACTACTTTAGTTCCAAATATAAGCACAAATATGCAGTACTTGCCTTCCTGAAGCTGGCTTGTTTCATTTTGCATAATGTAATTTAAGTTCATCATTGTTGTCAGAAATCAGTCTTTCCTTATTTTTAAAGTCTGAATAAAATTTTTATTTGTGTATGTGTGTGCACGTGTGCATGTGTGCATGTGTTATGTGTTTAATTTATGCATTCATCTATCAATAGATACTTAGGTGGTTTCCATTCTTGGTTATTATAAATAAGGCTGAATGGAACATGGGAGTACATTAGAGATAGTGATTTTATTTCCTTTGAGTATTTACCCAGAGATGGGATTTCTGGGATTGCTGGATCATATGGTATTTTCATAATAGCTGTAGAATTTACATTAGCACCACAATGTGAAAGAGTTCCCTTTTCTCCATAGGCTCACCAACAGTTCTTATCTTTTGGTATTTTGATATTATCCATTCTAATAGGTATGAGGTAATAGCTCATTATGGTTTCAATTTGCATTTCCCCAATGATTAGTGATGCTGTGCACATTTTCATATAACTATTAGCCATTTCTATGTATTCTTTGGAAAAATGTCTGTTCAGATCCTCTGCCCATTTTTTAGTGGGGTTATGTGTAATTTTTATGGGGGGGGGGAGAATTTTGGACTTATTAAAACTGAATTATAAACCAGACACAGAGGTGCACACCTGTAAGGCTGAGGCAGGAGGCTTCTGAGTTCAAAGCTAGCCCCAGCAACTTAGCAAGTTGCTAAGTAACTCTGTAAGACCTTGTCTCTAAATAAAATATTAAAAAGAGCTGGGGATGTGGCTCAGTGGTTAAGTGCCCCTGTGTTCAATCCCTGGCACCAAAAACACCCCACTAAATTATATTATTCCTTATATATTTTGGGGATTAACATATATATATGTTTTGTTGTTGTTGTTGTTCGTTTTTTGGTGGTGGAAATTGAACACAGGCCCTTGTGTATGCAAGGCAAACACTCTACCAACTGAGCTATATGCCCAGCCCTCCTTTGTTCCATTTATTTATTTTTATGTGGTGATGAGGATCAAACCCAGGGCCTTGCACCTGCAAGGTGAGCACTCTACTGCTGAGCCACAACCCCAGCCAGGGTATTAACCTCTTATTAGATACCTTGTTTACAAATATTTTATCTAATTTTTTCCCTTGCTGTGCAGAAGTCTGATGTAGTTCCATTTATTAGTTTTGCATTCAGTGCCTATGCTTTTAGTGTCATATGTTAAAAAAAAATCACTGCAAACTAGGGGTGTGGCTCAGTAGTTGAATTCTTACCTAGCATGCATGAGACCTGGGTTTGATACCTAGCACCCCAAGAGAGATAGAGAGAGAAAGAAAACTTTTAAATCATTGCCAAGATCAATGTCATGATGGAATTTGCCTAGGATTTTATATTTCAAGTGTTACATTCAAGTCTTTAATCCATTTGGAGTTGATTTTTGTGTCTGGTGTAAAATATGGATCCTCTGTATGTGTGCGCACATATAAATATATTTTTCTAACATGTAGATATCCAGATTTCCCCAGCACCATTTACCAATGAGATTATCATTTCTCCAAGGTGTGTTCCTGATTACCTTGTCAAAGATTATTTGATCAAGCTGCATTGATGCCACACACCTTGTGATCACAGTAATTTGGGAAGCTGAGACAGGAGGATCATAAGTTTGAGATCAGCCTAGGAAACTAAACAAGACCATGTCTCAAAATAAATAAAAGAGCTGGGAATATAGCACAGTGGTAGAGCACCCCTGAGCTCAATCCCCAGTCTCTACACACACACACACACACACACACACACACACACACACACACATG
>NW_026000261.1:8508657-8542500 GCF_001458135.2 Marmota marmota marmota | reverse complement strand
ATATAATAAATCATAACTAAACGATCAAATCAATCGACATCACACACACACACACACACACACACACACACACACATGATTATTTGTCTATATATGCATGAGTTTATTTCTCGATCTATCTTTTTTCCATTGGCCCATGTGTCCATATTTTTATTGCTGTACCATACTGTTTTAACTACTCTAGATTTGTAATCTTATTTGACATCAGGAAGTACAATGCCTCCAGCTTTGTACTTCTTGCTCAAAATTGTTTTAAGTAGCTTGACATGGTGATGCATGCCTGTAATCCCTGTAATTGGGAGGCTGAGGCAAGAGGATAACAAGGTCAAGGCTAGGCTCAAAACTTAGTGAGACTCTGTCTCAAAATTTTAACAAAAACAAATTTTAAAAAATTGCTTTAACTATTCTGTTTCTTTTGTGGTTTCATATGAATTTTGGGTATCACTTTTTCTGTATCTTTGAAAAGCACCATTGAAATTTTGATAGAATTTATATTGAATTTGTAGATCACTTTGGATAGTATGGACATTTTGACAATATTGATTCTTCCAATGAACATGAGATATATCTCCATTTATTTGTATTTTCTTAATTTCTTTTATCAATGCTTTATAGCTTTTCGTATACAAGCTTTCACTTCCTTAGTGAAATTTACTCCTAATATCTTGTTGGTTTTTACACTTTTATAAATGGGAATGTTTTCTTAGTTTGTATCTTGGATAGTTTGATGTTAGTGTACAGAAATGCAATTCAATTTGTATGTTGATTTTCAATCCTTCAATTTTACTCAATTTGTTTATTAGGTCTAATAGGTTTATTTTTTTGTGGAGTCATTAGGATTTTATGAATATACAATCATGTTGGAATAACCAGAAATAATCTTAGTTCTTCCTTTCTGACTTAAATGCATTATTTCTTTTCCTTTCCTAATTGCTCTGGCTAGGACTTCCAGTGCTATGTTGAATAGAATTGGCAAAAGTGGGCATCCTTATCTTGTTCCTTATCTTAGAGGAAAAGCATTTAATTTTTTACCATTGAAGAAATTAGCATATTAGCAAATTTCATAAATGGCCTTTATTGTGTTTGGTTATATTTCTTCTTTAATTTGTTGAAAACCGTTATCATGAAAGGCTATTGAAATTTGTCAAATACTTTCCTGAAAATACATTTTTCCTTTCATTCTATCACTGTGGTGTATCACTTATTGATTTACATATATTGATCTTCCTTAATATCTTAAGGATAGATCTTATATAATCACAATGTGTAATCCTTTAATGTGTTATTGAATTCCATTTGCTAGCACGTTTTTCAGTACTAGTAGGGACTGAAACCAGGGCCTTGAACACAGTAGGCAAACACTTTACCACTAAGCTATATCCCCAAACCCATTTGCTAGTATTTTGCTGATTTTTGTATTTATGTTAATAAGGGATATTGATCTGAAATTTGCTTTACTCCCTTTTCAGGTTTTGGTATCAGGATAACTCTAACCTTGTAAAAATAAGTTTGGAAGTATTTCCTCCTATTCCATTTTTTGGAGTGTTTGAAGAGTATTGGTATCAATCCTTACTTAAATATTTGATAGATTTAATCAGTTTATGACCTGGGGTTTTCTTTTGTGAGAGATTTTTGATTATTGATTCAATGTCCTTATTCACTATTAGTCTGTTTATTTTCTCTAATTTTTCATGATGTAGTCTTTGCAAGTTGTATGTTTCTGGCAATTTACCTGTTTTAGGTTAATCAATTTTTTAGCATATAATTGCTCATAGTAGTCTCTTATGATCCTTTATGTTTCTGTGGTATCAGTTGTAATGTGTCTTTCATATGTAATTCTATTTATTTGAATCTTCTTTCTTGTCATGTATTAGATTTAAGGTGTCCTTCCAAAGCTCTTGTGTTTCAGCAGGAATATTCAGAGGTGAAGTGAACTCAATCAATCCATCCTAGTTTGAATGGACTGGGTGGTAACTATACACAGGTGGGGTGTGGCTGGAGGAGGAGAGCCACAAAGGCATGCTCTGAAAGGGTTTCTCTCCCTATAATGTCTCCCCAGCCCCACCAAACCATCTCTGTCTCTTCCTTGTATATGTGTTTCCTTGTTGCCATGAGGGAAGCAACTTCCCTCCATGATGTGCTGCCTCAACTTGGGACGAGAGCAATGCAGTAATGCAGTCCACAATCTAGGGACTGTGACCTCTGAGACCATGATCTTCAAATAAACTTTTCCTCCTCTAAGTTGTTCTTATCAGGTATTTTGGTCACAGCACCAAAAAGCTAACTGTAACATTTATTTTTTTTCTTAATTCATCTAGCTAAATTTTGCCAGTTTTATCTTTTCACAAAACCAACTCCTAGATTCATCTTTTTTATTTTTCTACTATCTATTTTGTTTATTCCTACTACAATATTAGTTATTTCTTTCTTTATACTAAATTTGGGCTGATTTTATCCTTTTTTGGTTTGTCTCCTTGAAATATAAGGTTAGATTGTTTGAGTTTTTTTTCTCTTCTTTTGTTCATGCAGGCATTTATCATTAACATAAACTTCTTTCTTAAAACTGTTTTTGCTGTATTTCATAATTATGTCATGTTTCTTCTTTAATATGTGTCTAAATATGTTCTAATTTTCTCTTTTCTTTGACCCATTAGTTGTTCAAAAGTGTGTTGTTTGATTTCCACACATTTATGAATTTTCTATTTTCCTCCACTATTGAATTCCAGTTTCATAGCACTGTGATAAGAAAAGATGGTTGATATGATTCCATTCTTGTTAAATTTGTTAAGATTTATTTTTTGAGAAATATATGATTGATATTGGAGATCTTTCTGTGTATGATTGAGAAGAATGTGTTTTCTGCTGTTGTTGAATGAAATATGTTTTATATCTCTGTCAGGCCCTTTTTTTTCAAAATTTCAGTTCAAGTACAATGTTTCCTTATTGATTTTCTGTCAGAAAGATCTATTCTTTTGTTGAAAGTGAGGTATTGAAGCCCCTGCTGTTATAGCATTGATGTCTATTTTTCCCCTTTAGATCTGTCAATGTTTACTTTATATATTTAGGTGATGTGATGTTAGGTGCATGTATGCTTATAATTATTATATTCTCTTGATAATTTGACCATTTTATCATTATATAATGACCTTTGTCTTTTATTGTTTGGGGCTGCAATCTTAGCTTTCATTTCAGTAGAATCATTGTATCTCCTGGTGGAAGCATTCCTCTGTTTGGAACTGTTATTTAGGCCAACAGAGAATAAGAACAGAGGAACAAGAAGCAAAAATTTTTCTAGTGAGTCATTAGTGATAACAGTGAATGATGGCAACTTATATTTCCATCCTGATTCCTAGACATTTGAATCCTGGTTGTGAGACTAAGAGCATCATATATTGGATACTTATATAGACCATACACTGCCTTCTATAGAAACATTCTGTAGCCCTGCATGATATTGCTACCTAGCTCACATGCAACTGAATCTTCAAAAGGCCATTCCACTATTCTGTCAATCCAGAGGCTTCCAGGTGGTGGAACATATGCTCATTCTTTCCTTCTTTTGCTCTAAAGACAGTTGCTTGATAAGAAATAATGTTGTGAGGAATGCCATGATGGTAGAAAAGGAATTCTATAAGTCCATGAATGTTAATTTTGGCAGAAGCATTTCTTGAGGGCAAATTACATATCTAGATTAAGTGTCCATTCCAATAAGAACAAAATAATGTCCCTGTCATAATGGAAGCAGTTTGTAACCAACTTAACACCACGTAGCTGGCTGATCACTTCAGGGAATGGAGCCATATCAAGGGCACAGAGTTAGTCATTGATATTGACAGATTAGGCACTTGGCAGTGGCTGTAGCCAAGTCAACCTTGTAGAATGGAAGTCTGTGTTCCTGAACCCAAGCATAACCTCCCTCTTTGCCACCATGGCCATTTGATTCATGAGCCTTTTTGGCAATGACAGGTTTGACTGGGAAAAAAGACTGACTGGTATCCTCATATTAGGTCATACTATTGGGATAATTATTAAAATTCTCCTCTGCTGAGGCCAGCTTTGGTGAGCATTCATATGGGACACAAATATCCTCATGGAATTTTTTATTATTATTTTGTTTTGCATTTTGAATTTATGTTTTCTATCCAGGGAGTTCTATCCACATACCTGTTCCCTAAATGTCCTTGTCATCAATTTTCCAATTATGTTTACTCCAAGTATCTGACCATCCGACCAAACTATTGTCCATGTTCCATGAACTGGTATATAATTACATTTCTTATCATTTTTCTTTCCAAGCAACGTGAACAACAAGGTACACTACTCAAAATTCTGTCCACCTGGAGGATTTGCCTTTACCACTGTCTGTAAGTGATGTCCCAGAAAGGGGATATAGTTTTAATAGCTATTCACCTTTGGGTAGTGCCTGCATATTATGAAAAACCATTTATAAATTAGGCCCAACTCTTCTTTTCTTCTGCCAACTGATTATAGGGAACACCACATGAGGCCATATGTATGGACTAGGAGAAAGATAGCAATATAGCCCAAGTAGTGATGCAGTGACTATGGGCATTTGGATCACTTTTTCATAGAACTTACACATGTATTTATGGACTTGTGCTGAGGCACAATCATACACACACATACACACACACGTACACAACATGCATGCATACCATTTCATGATGAAGTATTGCTTTATGTGGACCAGTTTTATTTGCTTTGTGGGTCAGACAACAGTCTATGAAGGACAGCTCATGCTGCATGGTAATTTGGTAGCCCACATTTAAGCATTCAGTCATTACTATGGTCCATGATCAGGTCAAGAGCTACTTTTCAAAAAAAAAAAAAAAAAAAGAGTAATTTACTGTGAAGGATAGGGGGGCTTCGTTTCCAAAATTCTGAAGGCCTGTGTTACAATTCACATATAGGGGACTGCCAAAGGCTCCAAATAGCATCCTTATCTTCCACATACACTTGAATAGCTATTATCTACTGGATCATATGGCTCCAGTAGCAAAGCAGCTTGTAGAGCAACTTGAACCTCCTTCACAGACTTCTCTTGTTCTGGGACACATTCAAAACTAGTAGCATTTCAGGTCACTTGGTAAGCGGACCAAAGTAACACATCCAAAGAAGTAATATGTTACCTCTAAAATTCAGTGGGACTCAGTAGGTATTATGACTCCTTTTTCATTGTAGGAGGGTGTCAGATGCAATAATTATTCTTCACTTTAGAAAGGGCAATTTGACATTTCCCATACCATTAGAAATTTCACTGAGTCAAAGGTCCCTGAATTTTTTTCAGTTGTATTTCCTACCTTATGATGTGCAAATTTTTAGAATTAATCTAAAGTGGTAGCTACTGCCTGCTCCAATCATCATAAGGTCATAAATATAATGGACTTGAATGACGTGGAAGAGAAAGTTAATCAAGATCCCCATGAAATAAATTAGCGCTGAAGAGCTGACATGTTTCTGAGATCGTACAGTGAAGTTGTACTCCCAGCTAAAAGAAAACTTATTCTTCTGGTGTTATTTACTAATAGCTATCAAGAAATGTCATTTATGTGATCAGTAAATATAAACTAGGGACCAAGACGTTTTGACTTGCTCAAGCAATGAAACCAGATCTGTACAGCAGCTGCAACTGGAATTACCACCTGCTTAATCTTGAAATGATTCACTATTATTCTCCAAGGTCCATCTGTCTTCTGTACAGGCCAAATAGGAGAGTTGAATGAGGATGTGGGAGAAATCACTACCCTTTCATCTTTCAAGTTCTTGATGATGGTGCTAATCTCTGTGATCTCTCTAGAAGTATAATATTACTTTTGGTTTATTATTTGCCTAGGTAGAGGCAGTTATACTGACTTCTACTGAACCTTCCTACCACAACAACCCTCATCATGGAGATTTTGGCCAATTTTGAGTATGTCTATTCCAATTATGCATTCTGGAACTGGAGAAATAACCCAAAGATGGGTTTGGGAAACTGAGCTAAAACTCTATTGATCACCTGGTCTTCATAATCCCCTATTCTGTTTGATGGACCACAGTGATATTGTCAGTTGCCACCCTTGGATCCAATTATTTCCATTGCATTTTGGTTTCTTAATTCAGTTACTGCAGTACCCCCTATAAGGTCTGCCAATAGATAAGAATAATTGCAGAGTTCTTTTAGAATATTGGAACTCAATTCAAAGTTAATTTCTCATAGTAATGCTGACAGCTATGTCTTATGGACCCTCCCAGTGTGTGTAAGAGGGTCTTAAATGATAAAACCATTCTCAAGTTCCAAACTCCCTAAACCTTTGAACCTATTTGTCTACATTAAACAAAGGTAAATCTGGATTTCTAATTCACTCACTCACTATGGACCATATTTTGGCCCATGTTTCATCCAACCAAACCAAAGTGTTAGAGCTCTTCTTAAATCCCTAAGCTGTAACACTAAATGAAGAATCTCTACTTACCAAGCCTGTGTCAATAAATTCAGCCTGATACAATCTTATATTCCTTCCACCATTATTCTACACCCTTGATATCCATTCACATGCGTGTTCCTCAGATATACATATGAATTTTAAAGTACAGGTAGTTCTTTGTAGTGCAGTGCTTGGGTCATAGTTTGTACCTCCCATTTAGAGGTCTGCTGGGACTTGGATCTACTTATGGGTCTAGAAGAAAAGAGGGATGTTCAAGATAAATCAGGAAGAGAATCAGCAATGTCTTGTATAGCATCAGCCTCAGAAGTCATTATAATTTCCTCAGGTGCTGGTCAACCTTCTTTGATAGGGATATAAAGGCCACCACCACAGGAGGTGGAGAGACCTCTTCTACTGGCAAGGAAGACTCATTAGGATTTAGGGACTCAAGGTCCCCAGTTTCATCAGCATCTTTACACACATCCCCATTTCAACTTAGAGGATCCCATTCTTTTCTAATCAATGCTTTCTTTTTAACAGTAAACACCCTGAGAGTCTGGGATTTCAGCTTTCATTATAATTCAGCAATCACAGGAAGAGATTTTGCATTTGAATTTCATCAAACTAGCCCTGCAGGTATAGGAGATAAGGATCTACTTAGGTCACACATAGAAGCTTTCACGTCCTTTATATTGTACTTGAACTTGGAATTCAAATCTCAAAACTCAACTTTTTCTTTCAATACTTTCTCCAGCAATATTAAATTTCCAAAAAAATATTCAAAAACATATGCACAAACACCCAGATCCTTGCTCCTTACATGTGGAGGGATTTTCAATGGAAATATTTTGTATTTCTCTATTGCCAGGTCATGCCATAGACTATTGGTGCTCTCTTTATTACTGGGAATAGGGTCATTAGTACATTTAAATCTAATAAAATTAGAGATCCAATTCCAGAAACCCCAGACCAATTCAGAAAGCTCATACTTAAAATTCTCTTTCTCTAGAATGGCTCTTAATATAAAAATCCTTATTAGTTTCAGTTTTCAGAGAAACAAAACCAAAAGGACTTTGGAGAAGAGCTAAATTATCTCTAAAATGCTTTACATTTCAATTGACTGGTTTACATGTCAAAGCAATCAAATTTCAAAAATTCCCACTGATTATACAAACCAATCCTAAAATTCATCTAGAGTCAGCAAGGTGGCCAAAATATTTTAACATAAATTGATTATGACTGGCTCCTGAGTTATAGTAAAGTTTTATGACATTTTCATTTTTTTATTATTTTATTTTGGTACTAGGGATTGGACTCAGGGGTGCTTAACCACTGAGCCATGTGCCCAGCCCTATTTTGTATTCTATTTAGAGACAGGGTCTCACTGAGCTGCTTAGAGCCTCGGTAAGTTGCTGAGGCTGGCTTTCAAATCACGATCCTCCTGCCTCAGCCTCCCAAGCTGCTGAGATTACAGACATGTGCCACCACGCCTAGCTGACTCTTCATTTTTAATAAACAGTTCATGCATGTGGCTTTAAATTTCCAAATACAGAACCATGTAGAAAGCCCCAAGGCAATACCTTCTACATTGGCTAGAGGCTTTGGGGTAAAAGAGATAAAAAATGAATTTCTCCCTAAGTATTGATGTCACTGAGGATCATTTTTGAAAATATACCCTTATTTTACCAGAACATATCTCTGAAACTTATACATCCTATTGTATGGTAATCAATGGAATAACTGAAAACAAGTATTTCAGGGATCATATACACAATCAAATATTTTTAAACAAGAAACTTTAAAATACTCACTTATTTCTTGATGCTTTGAAACACTAATGAAGTAAAAAGGATAGCACCTCTGGGTTTAGGAAGTTTACCTGGCACTAAGAAGCCATGTTCTTCTATCATACATAAATAATCACTGAACCAAATAAATACTGAACCAAAGTTTAAATCCTTTAAGCCCTCTCTAATACTCCTTTATTAAAACTATTGCATTTCCTATGATTAGTGTTCTTCTTTCCTGCAACAAAATAATAAACTCAACTTGTTTATGTAACTATCTGTTCCTGTGGTATTTAGCTGATGGGAATTTAAAAATGGACTATAAATATATAGGACATGGATTTACAGCTCTAATATTTGCCTGTAGGTAAACCATTCTGGCTAGTTTGGATAGATTTGAGTTAAAGTTAAATTGAGTTTTTCCGATACTTGCTTAAATTCAAGGATTCTGAGAATTTGGGGGATAGATTAACATTAGTTTCATTTATTATAGATCAAATCACTGTTCTTGGTAAGTAAAGTCTATCAGCAATTACTAACTCTGTGTATGTATATAAAACAGAATGAGAAGGAAACCCAAAATGGAAGGACAGTGAGAGAGGGAAGGAAGGAGGAAAGAAAGGTAAAGGAAAGTAAGAAGATATACAGAGAACTTCTCCTTCTGCTTTCTATGTTTCATAGTCCTATTCCAGCAGAGTGGTCTTCAGGAATATCCATTTTGCTGTTTATGCTCCCCAAACTCCAGACACTCAATATGCCTATGCAGAAAGCCCTGGAAAAGCAGCCTACTAGGATCACTCTTAGAAGTCTGAGTTTAAATTGGTGTGTGGGGTGGGGTTCTCCTCTGAGATACATACACACAGGAAGCTCCCCCTCCTGAGAAATAGGATTCTATGATTTGTGCTTTTCTTGCTCTGAGCTGCTATAGGAGCCACCACTAGCAGGGGAGTCTCCTTTCCTCACAGGTCTGACCCTTAATTCTGAGAGGCTAATCTCCTCTCATATGGGTTCTCAGAATGCCCAAGTTTCCCTTGATTTGCTGGCTCCAGGAATGAGAGTTCCACCTTGCCCTTTCTTTGTCTATGACTTTAGTCTTTCATTCAGGACTTTTCCAACCTATTTAACCAACCCCCTCTACAAAATCCCCACTTTTACTAACCTCGTGTGTTTTTTGTTTCCTTTATAGCACCACTCTGACTGACACACTAGTGTTTATGAAGGGACCCTGATTAATATTACATGTCTTAGTTTTTTTTTTTTCCTTTGGTGGCTATCAGTTGTCTTCTTGGCCTATGCTTTTCCATGGTCACCTCTTCAACTTTCTGATTCATTTTTTGAATATTATTACTTCCTCTTCAATCTCTCTCACCTATCATTTACACTGTGTCCTATAAATTTCTACTGTCATTTTCTACATTTTCATGGGATTTTTGCTGCTCCATCATTATTAGTAAAATTCTTTTTTTCTCTCATTCAGTTTTTCATCTTTCACTGTCAAATTTTATATTTGAGATTCTCAATTTCTACATTTTACATTTCAATTAATTTTATTCAGTGTTGAATTTGTCACAGTCTCTATGCAATTATATTTCTTAAATATTAAATTAATATTTTAAAAGTAATTTTTTTCTTTAACCTATATTCTTAGATATATATAATTTCTTGGTGAATAGTTTCTTTGATTAATATAAACTAATTCCTATGTGCTTTTAAAAGGTATTCCCCTTTAATTCTCTTTAATATTATATTAATATTTACCCACTGATCTAATTTTAAAATATATTCTCAACATAAATATTTTATGTGTCTCTTCATGGTTTTTCAGAAGTATTAATTAGATGAATAAGACAAGTAGAAATGTGTTCTCCTGGTTAAATTTTACATTATGACTACAACAACACTATGGTTAACTCTTATCATCTGGCGATCCTCCTTTCCTTTTACTTATTTCAGATCAAATCCATTTTATTAGTTTCACAATCCTATTGAACACCATTTTTCTATGGATATGGATATGTCTTATGTCCTCAGAGAATACAGAGTATTGTCTCCATCTGTATGGTATTTTCACATCAATGATATCATTTTTCTCTTTGATGTATAACCTGATTTTTGTATATGTTATTTTTCTTTTTATGTTAATATAATTAGATCCAACACATCATTCACTAGAGTCGTAATATTCCATTCCAATTACTTCTAGTCCCTAAAATGGCACATTTTAACAGCAGTTTTCATTTTGCTTTGTCATAAAAAAGAATGCAATGAATAATCTTATGGCAATAATCTTGAGTACAACACAGAGACATCAATAGATGCTGAAAGAATTACGCACTCAGTTCATACCTAGAATTTGCCCATTACATATGCCCCTTCTCTAGAAAGAAGTACCCATGGCTTCTAAGCTCTAAACCCTATGCTTGAGTCATTTAAAGCATCAGGAGCTTATGATGTCTCCAGTCTCTCAGGTTATAAGGACAGGAAGGGAAGAAAGAAAATAATAATAAGAACATTGGTCTGTTAATCCAGGGACTAATTTTGAGTTTTATGAAAAGAACTGTTAAAGTGACTGTTAAATTGAGTGGATTCTCTAGGGTACTCAAAAACAAAACAAAACAAAAAGCCCGTGTAAATGAAACCACAAAGAAGAGACTAGGAAACAGAAAGGTCATACTGAAATCAACAGAGCTAGCAAGGGGCAGAGCTGTGACTCAAACCCACACACATCTTTCTGAATAGCGCTCTGATTAGAAAATACAGCTGTGAATGACTCCAATATAAGATAGAGATAAAATACTTTACACTCAATTAAAACTGAATTTCAAATATACAATAATATTTTATTTTAAGCATATCTTGTGCAATATTTGTTGTGTATTTGAAAGTCAAATTTAACAGGGTGTCTTACAATTTTATTTACTAAATTCAGCAGTTCTATCAATATTTATCTTTTGTGACTAACTCTAAAGTCTTGGTTTCCTCCTCCATTTTTTCTTCACTGAAAAGAATGTTGAAAACATTTACTCTGTTTGTTTAAAGGCATATTTCTGGACTTGCCTGGTACCCTATGGATCCTAGGAAATATTAAATGTGTTCTTGTTTTTGAGTTCCTCAACCAACAACAGAGTAGTGGCTTCTATGCCTTAATAAGAAATAGAGCTGTGTCTCTCTAGGGTAACTCTGTCTCTCTAATCATGTGTTATAGAAAATGGATGTGTACTTCCCTATTCTGCTGATAAGCTTTTCTGGTCATCATCATGTACCTAAATTTTTAAAAATAAATCCTAACATAGCATGTATGTGAAACACCTATCTGTAATTGATTATCAATAGTATTCTACAGATTTCACCATTGCCTAGGGAATGGCATAATCCCTAAAGTAACAACCTCATATTTATCATAGATAAATATGAGTGCACTATAGAGTGATTTATCTATTCTTTACAAATATTTATTTGACAAATAAAGATTATATGTATTCAAGGTATAAAATATGGCAATTTGATATGAATTTTGTAATGATTACCACAACCAAATTAATACATCCATTACTACCCATGCCAGGATTAGATCTCAGAATTTGTTAATCTTATATAGTTTTGTACCTTTTAACCAATGTCTCAACCATTTATTTCCCCACTCCATCTCCTGCTAACCACCATTCTAATCTTGCTTCTACAAGTTCATTTTTTTATTTCACATAAAATTAAAATCATACAATATTTGACTTTCTGTGTCTTATTTCACTTAGCATATGATTCAAGTTGTTTTCCATGGTCCTTAGTCTGATGAGTGATTTTTGATAAAATCTTAGACATTTTGAACATTATGTTAGGAAGTTCTTAATCATATATAAATATTCCATGTCAATAAACCATTTCTCTAATAGGTCTAACCTGTAGATACTAGCTAATTTTGTGACCTTTAAATTTATTTTACTTCTTTATCTTCATGTGGTGCTGAGGATCAAACCCAGGGCCTCGCACATGATAGGTGAGCGCTCTACGGCTGAGCCACAAACCCAGCCCCTGTGATCTTTAAATTTAGTGGTCAAAGGTTGGGTCAGTGCTATTCTGGTTGGCTTTGTTCTGATTCTGCTAGTCTCCCATTTGATGCATTCAGGTACCACCTGTGTTTCCAGTGCCACTGGGTGGGCTCATGAAAAAACAGGCCTGGCTGATAGTGCAGTGATGGACTAACTTGTAACTGATGCATGCATGGACTGTGGGATGGATTCCTGGCTGGAGCCTGCTAACTATGCTATGATGGTGGCTACTACTGCTTTGTTTGTTGGGAAGGAAAGATCTCCCCACTACATCATTGCCAGCATTGTTTTTATAGTTCCTTTGTCTAGAAATAACAGGTTTTTCTTGTTTCCTTTTGTTTTTCTCCTGTCTGTTGGAGCTTCCTGGTTACAGGCCTTTTGATACCCAAGCATGATTTTATAAAGATAAAAAAGATAAGCCCAATGGACTCATAGTGATAACTCTCCTCAAGTCCTCAGTTCCCTGCAGGGTCAACTTCTTCCTTTACCTTCAGAGTCCTTTCTTGATTGTTTGTCACAATTATTCCTATGATATTATGGGTGAAGGAGAAAGAAAAATGAATCTGCATTATTTTTTTCCTAGAACTAGAAATAAGTGGTATCATTGTTTTCATGCTTCCATCTTCATAAATACTTGTCCAAAAATTTACCAGTGTCCTTAGCCCAGGTAGCTCTGCAGTAGCTGGTTTACCAAATTCTCTATCTGGAAGACTGATACTCACTAAATATTTTCCTTCTCCTGTCATTCCAAAATTATCAAACATCCTTGTATATATTCTTATTATAGTTCTGGGGTTGTTGTAATAAAGTAGGGACATTATCAACAAATATCTTGGTGGAGGAAAAATCTCATTCTTAGATATTACTCAGGATCTGTGTCCTCATTTGCATTGTTTTGATGTCCAAATTCTAACAGCTTTTTTGTTGTTGTTGTTCTGCCTCATGTATTCATTTGGTTTTAACATGATGAGTCACAAGTGAATCACTGAGCTATGATGCAAAGCTCTGACTCAGGATGAATTTAAGGTACAATAGATAGAGACTGTTAACCTTTTGAGCCACACTGTCTGGAGCTATTGAATGTTTGCACAAGCTTTGTGAATGGTTTTGAAATGTACTGATTTGATATCCCTTTCAGCAAACACATCTGTTATTTCAAATTCTATGGTGGTCCTAAACAGAGACAGAGGCTGGATTAGATGCATCTGACAGGAAACCCATGATTAACCATCCTTTTCTTTCACTTTAATCCATTGTTTCAAAAATCCTTTTATTTCACTCTGATGATTTTTTTTTGGAAATTGATGGTATAATCTCTTGTAATATGATATTCATTTATTCATTCATTGCATTGAAGCTGAGGATGAATTTGTACTTCCCAGTTTCTTTGGAAAGCTAATGTAAAACTTATTGTTATGCTGATATTCTGGTTTCTATGACAACTGGGTTATGCTCCCTGATGGCCAGAGGTAGAAACAAATTGCAAGGATATTTCCAAGCATCTGTAATAAGCCTATCAGGGGGTCTATCATCCTTATGACTATTTTGTGTGTGTGTATGTGTGTGTGTGTGTGTGTTTCTGTGTTTGAAGTAGTAAAATATTTTATTGGAAAAGCTGGTTCTGATCTCCTCTGTAACTTGAGATATACTGTCAACTATTTACAAGGAGAGATGTAAGTAGCTGAGTCACTGGTTACTTATTTAATTCCCTTGTTTCTGTGTTCTAAAATAGCCCAACATCTGTGCAGGGAGAGCCTAGTTAGTCTTTGGTACTTGCAATTGGATTCTTTTGGTGGATATAGAATTAAATTTGGAAAAAAAAGAGTTCTAAGTTAAAATTATTATTTCATAAATGTTCATATTTTCATTTTAACATTATATATTAAAAAACTATCCTGACAAAATAGTTATTATGAAAACAATGGAATTTTTGTGAAGGCCCAAATTTCCTCTAAATTACGCTATATAGTAAATGCCAAAATAATCAGTTATCAAGAGTTCCTTTTAATTATAGAAAATCATTCTAAAATTGATTTAGTGTCCTGAAGGTTCCAGAAGAGCCAAAACATTTGTATTATGTAAGGAGAAGCAAAATTATTTCTCTATTCTCTTAGCTGGTACAGATAATTAATTTTATATAAAACAGATTAAAATGGGAAAAGCATAGAAATATATGTTTTATGTGAAATGGGAGTCCTTATAAGGAAATAAAGAACCAAAGAAGGAGCAAAACCTATATGTTTTTTATACTAGGTTGAGAGAGGCAGTTAGAGAAAACTAAATTATGTGGGGAGGCTAAAGGAAGATAAGAATTATTTTAGCAGGTTCTATTTGTACAGAATTGTCTCATCTGTGACTCCCTGTTGAAGAATGTTCCTTTTTTTTTTTTTTGGTACAGGGAGAGTATATTTACATGGGAGTTTTAATTTTCTGTTTTCAGAAAAAAAGAGTTTCAAATTCCCTTCTTGCTCCTGCTGTTTCCCAAGTGCATTCAGCTCAAAAAATAACCCTTATTTGCCATACTGTCATATTTGGGGTGACATATTCTGCCATCCTTCAATTATATATGACCATTATGAGCTGCCCATTTATTACAAAAATAATCTCTTTACTCAATGCTTTTTAGAAACACACCATTCAGGATCCTTTAAATTTCCAAAGGCACATAATACAAGAACCTTTAAGTTAATAGCTTATAATTAAAGTGATGTAGATGTGGAATAAAAGTGACAAAAATTCAAATTTTTGTCCATAGGTGTTGCTGTTCATGTGGATCATTTTAAGAAATGTGTGTTTATTTGGAAATCCATACATCAGATTTCTTTTCCTTGAGGGATATGTTAATTAACCACCCAAGTAAGAGGCTGTCAGAATACAGTTCCCAAATTAATAATTCTATAGAACATGACTACCATTTGGATAAATTAAAAGTACATTTTTATTGGTGCATTATAATTATACATAATAGTGGGATTCATTTTTACATATGCATATATGTACATAATATAATCTAGCAAATTTTATCCCCAGGGCCCCTCCTCCTTCCCAGTGGCCTCCTTTCTCTAATCTACTGGTCTTTCTTCTATTGAAAACTACTTCTTTATTGGTGGTTATATTTCAACCTTACAGCAATGGTAGAAGATAAAATATTATCTTTGTTAAAACCATGGGATGAAAACCTCCTATTTTTGACAAATTGTTTCTTTATCATTCTTATAAAATTGAATTTATAGGGCATGAACTGGGCAAGAGCAATTTTTGCTCTTTATAGTAATTCATATTTGCCTATAAAAATTATGGTAAATTTTAGAAGATCTGGATCAGGGTAAATGATGCTATATTGGTACTTGAATAATATCGAAGACGTCTGGGATTTTAGAGCTACCCTAATGTACGTTAGGCATTGTTTAGTATTATGAACTAATGGTAAAAGATAATATGAGAAAGAGAAATAAAGAGAGAGAATAGAGAATAAAGTGAGGTAGCTATGGTTATAGAAAATGAAATGAAATGTCTGTAAGTCTATACAAACTTGGTAGTAAAAGCTATATTTAAGAGAGGACACTGAGTGATGTAATAGTACATTTGGATGTTTTTCATTTAAGATATTTTCCTAGTATTTGTTTATATTAAGCATGCAACATTTTATCAGAAAAAAACACTGAAATTTATAAACCAAGGGTATGCAAACAATACATAATCAACATGATTCATATACTAAGATACACAGAGATATAAACAACAAATCCATGCTCAAATGTGCTACAAACTTTTTTAAAAAAATAAAGACTTTTAGTCATAGAAATAAATCTATGAAAAGCACAAAATATTGGAAGTATATAATCACACTGTCTCTTTTTTTAGTTTTTCTAATGAGCATTCATAGGATCAGAACAAAATGAGATTAAAATAGTATAACTACTGAGTGCAGTAGCACACTCCTGGAATTCCAGAAGCTCAGGTGGCTGAGGCAGAAGGATCAAAAGTTCAAAGCCAGCCTTAGCAACTCAAAGAGACTCTAAGCAACTTAGTGTGACCTTGTCTCAAAATAAAAAGTAAAAAAAAAAAAGGCTGGGGATGTTTCTCAGTGGTTTAGCACCCCTGGATTAAATCACTGGTGCCATAAAACAAAAATAAAAATAGTATACAGTGCCCTTTTGTAAAGCACAGTCACACACACTTGTGTATACACACATACACAGACACACACGTTTATATTTAATAGAGTAGAATATTACTGCTGTTGGTTATATTTCTGTGGTTGGGTACCTAACAACTGTCATGGGTGTTTTCCCTGCCATCATGCTATGTAGACAAATAGTTTGGCTTGTATATGCCATTTATCTATATCTCTACATTTTCATAGAAGAGAGAGTCAAAATAATAACTTTCTCTTGTAAAGTGATGATGTTTGGTATATGATATGAACACATGTATAAGCATATACTTTGAAATACTATGCCTTATTAATAAAATAATTTCATTATTTATGAAGTAATAGGGAATAATGTCAAAATGTAAGAAGAAAATCTAAAAACATAAGCTATTAAATGATCTCTCATCTAAAAAATAAAATTAAGAAAAAAACTCATTAGATTTCACACATATTCAACTTTTCTTGTCTTTTCCCAAATATAGTAGTTTTTTTTTTGTACTCAATTAAGAGTATATACAGACATAAGGCCTATAGTTGGTTGGAAATCCAGGATCTGTTTCACAATAATTGTATGTTCTAGCTTTAAAACTGACCTATATGTTCTACTTTTAAAAAAATAAGATTATGATCTATGCATTGGGGTGCATGCCTGTAATTCCGGCAACTCAGGAGGCTGAGGCAAGAGGTTTATGAGTTCAAAACCAGCCTCAGCAACTAAGTGAGGCCCTAAGCTACTGAGCAAGATGCAGTCTCAAAATAAATAAATAAATAAATAAAAAGACTGTAGCTCAGTGGATTTAGGGTTTGGATGTGAGGTGTCCCCCAAAAGCTCATGAGTGAGAAAATGCAGTAAAGTTAGAGGAGAAATGATTGTATTAGAGAGCCTTAACCCAAATAGTGAATTAACTCCCTATTGTGTCGGACCGCCCTCCGACAGAGGTTGAAGAGAATCACTAGACCAGCTAGTGTCTCCGGGCTGAGCGAGAGGGTGAGTGTCACGACCCGGCCTGCCACCCAGCCTGGCAAAAAATCACACCGAGTCGGGAGTTGAGTCAGCCGAGATGGCGCAGCAACTCAGTTTATTGTGGAGGGAGAGGACGTATATAGAGAGAGGAGAAGGAGGGGGGGACAAAGGCAGGGGCCAATCAGAGATCGGAGAGTCCCCCAGGTTGGGATAGCCTAGGCACCCCAGTTACAGAAACAGTGCCCCGTTACCCCAGTTACTGAAACAGAGCCCCGTTACCCTAGTTACAGAAACAATACCCCATTAGGTATGTGTGCCCCGTTGCTGGGGAGTTATTCTTTGTGTTTGCGGAAGCCATATCTTGGGGCCGTTCAGGCACGTATATGGAAGCCATTTCTCAAGCTCTAACCGTCAGGTACATGGAGAATCACAAAACCAGAATCACAAGACTGGGGATTTCTTTTTCCCCAGCGATTGCCCTTCCATGGTCAGCAGAGGTCCCAACACTATTGGGATTAACTCTGATAACTAAAGGCAGGTAGGGTATGGCTGGAAGAGGTGGATCATTGGTGGCATGCCTTTGGGGTATATATTTTGTATCTGGAAAGTGGAGTATCCTTTGCTGCCTGATCATCATGTGAACTGCTTTCTGCCATTCTCTTTTGTCATGATGTTCTGCCTAACCTTGAGCCCTGAGTAATGGAGCCTGCTGTCCATCAACTGAGACCTCTTAAACCCTCAGCCTTCAATATTTTCCTCTACAATTGTTCTGGTCAGGTCTTTTAGTCACTGCAGTGAAAAAGCTGTCTAAAACAGTGGTATGGCACCCCTAGCTTTGATCCCCAGTAATAAAGAAAAAAAAAGATATTGAAATGTAGTGACATAATAATCTTAAATAAAATAATGAGACAAGAGTAGTCAAAGATTTTTTTATTTTTTATTTGTTCTAATTAGTTATACATGATAGCAGAATGTATTTTGACATACTGTACACAAATGGAGCCCAACTTCTCATTCCTCTGGCTGTACACAATGCAGAATCACACCGGCTGTGCAATCATACATGTACATATGGTAATAATGTCTGTCTCATTCCACTGTCTTTCCCAACCCCAAACCCCCTCCCCTCTGCTCAATCCAAGGTTCCTCCATTACTCCTTAGCCTCCCCTACATTATGGGTCAGCATCACCATACCAGAGAAAACATTTGGCCTTTGGTTTCTTTGGATTAGCTTATTTTGCTTAGCATGATATTCTCCAGCTCCATCTATTTACCAGCAAATGCAATAATTTCATTCTTCTTTTAACACTGAGTAATATTCCATTGTGTGTATATATATAGCACATTTTCTTTATCCATTCAACTGTTGAAGGGTATCTAGGTTGGTTCCATAGTTTAGCTATTATGAACTACTGCACTGCTATAAATATTAATGTGTCTTCATCACTGTAGTATGCTGATTTTAAGTCCTTTAGGTATAAACTGAGGAGTGGATAGCTGGGCCAAATGGTGGTTCCATTTCAGGTTTTCTGAGGAATCTCCATACTGCTTTCTAGAGTGGTTACATCAATTTGCAGTTCCACCAGCAATATATGAGTGTACCTTTTCCCCCACATCCCCACCAACAATTATTGTTCCTTGTATTCTCGATAATTGCCATTCTGATTGGAGTGAAATGAAATCTTAGAGTAGTTTTAATTTGCATTTCTCTAAGTAGTCAGAGATTTACAACAAAACAAGAAGTGATATAACGGAGAGAGAAAAGTGTCAGATTTGGTTATACAGAAAACCAGTAATGATCTGACTTTTCCAATTCATACCTGTGTGATGTGTGAAGCAACAGCACAAGTTCCTTCCCAGCATTTAGTCAAAATATAAACAATCTTGGTAATTTTGCCCAATAAAATGGCCAAAAATAAAGAATCCCTATGACACTGAGGTTCTTTCATTATTATTGTTAAAGGTAGCATTCACATATTCACTGCCCATTGACTTGGTTTCCTTATTTTTGACTTGCTCCATTTACAGCCTGAACCAATTAACTGCTCATCATACAAACCTACTGCACTCCACTACCAAAAGGTCACAATATTGATGCCAAACATAGTGAAGAAAACCTACCAGTATAGCACAATATGGGCCAGATTTACTGGGCTTAAGAAATGATCCTAAAGTTCCTGAGTACTGGAACTACAGGCTTACCATTACAATCAACCGTTTCCCTATTTTTGATTTGTGGTTGCATAATAAATTTCATTTCTCTTCCCAATAAAATAGGAGGCAAAGTTTAGAAAAATATCTATCTGCTGGCAATTTAAATGCTGAAAAATAGAGGTCATAATGCTTACGCTAAAAGCTGATGCTCCCAGGAACCAGGTGTGGCTCCCTATTACTTAATATTACCTTGATTTTTTGATGCTGCTATTTATCCTTCACATGCCAAATAAAACACAGTGCACTTTTGTGTCCTCCTACCATTACTAGGATTGAAGATGGCATTTTGACTCTGTCAGAAAAGGAGACTAAGAGTCAGAGCATACCACTGAAGAAGCTGACACACACACAAATTTTCTGAAGGACTCTCAAGTTAGAAAAGTGACCCTCAGAGCTATACCAGTATTTCACAACCAAGAGAAATGATCACAGATAGGATGGGGGCCATGGTACATGTCTTGTTGCTCACCTCACAGAGAAACAGATGAAAACTTTATTTTGTATATGGGCATGACACTGTCCCAGCCTGACCTTACAAAGAACACAATGGCTTCTTAAGTAGGAGTCCCTGAGGAGAATCATGAAGAAGATCTTCTCTTTGCTTCTAAAATATGAGAAGAACTGCTTCTTAACTCTGAGACAAGTTATGTCCCCTTGAACTATGTATACAGGTCCATACTAATAAATATGAATATTCCCCTTCAAACTCCAGAATCTTCTTTCTACAACTGTCCATGGATCATGGTCTGTAATAGCCATGAGGCCATGTAAGGCCGTATATTGGAAGTGAGAAGATTGTTGCATTTGCTCAAGGGAAAAATCAGGTTCCAAATATCAGAGGTCCAGATTGACTTGTCAATGACTGGCAAAAACCAGGAACTCTGTGGGAGTTCATTGCTTGTCAGACACCTTTCTTTCTCCTTTCATTACACATATGTGTTTCCAAACAATGACCTGTGTATCATCGCACAGGCAGAACTCATTATATGGCTTGCCTTCCTCTGTACATGGAGGTTTTGATATCTCCAGCTTCTGCAATAGTGATATTTCTCCAAAGCATCCTGAGAGTTCATGGGCACCCCAGCCACACCAATCAACTTATCTTCCTGACAGCCCAGAGAAACCTGGTAACGAGAGCATAATCAGATCAGATCATATGCATTATTCAGGGGCAAAAGAAATCTATTCCCCTTCATTGCCTTAGCTCTATGTTGTGAATGAAGTCATCACATTTTGGGTGTTAGCATTTTCGCTCAGCTATAGCAGTGTGAATCAGAGGTGAGCCTTTTTGATCTGGTTCAGTGCTGATATGGTGATGACAAATGTAATGTGTCATGGAAATGACACTCATCTTGTGACTCAAGAGCCAAAGCACTTTCTCTACTGACTGCCATTGAAGTAATAACTTGTGGCTGGATTGAGATTAAAAAAGCAGTGCTAGGGATTGACTAGGCCTTCCACGCATCAGGAATGCCTCTCAGGGTTTCCCTTAATGTGTTACTCAACCTGAGTGTGGGTTCTTGATGGCCAGTGATGGCAAATATCATAACCTTCGTGAAACCAAACAAAGTCCTGAAATACACAGGAAAGGGCATCTCAGAGATATTTCTCATCCTTGAGTCTATGGCTCAATTGCAGCAGCTTGGGAGCTCAGAGATTTTGGTGTTCCTTCACAGCCAAGCAGGCAATAAGTCGACTCCAAACAAATCCTCACTGTGACTCTGGTGGCAGTCAGAATCCTTCTTCAATTGTAAGCTTGCTCCATCATCTATTCCTTGAACAGTTTGTTCCACACAGTACCATTAATATAAAGGTAGCTAAGTATGTCCCTTAAGCATTTGTTCACTCATTACTCTTGTCATTGGTATAGCTTGCAGAGCTGACGCCTCAGTGATGAATAGAATTCTGGGAGTGAGAGACACAGACACAGATTGCATATATGTTTTATATATATATATATTTCATATATGTTTCCAATACATATATACATAATATGTATGTATGTGTGTGTGTGTGTGTATTTCCCATTGTAGGCAGTGATATTTCTATACAGGCAATATGACATTTTGGTTTTTTATGAGAAGCATCTATGCGATTGAGTCCTAGGACTTGGATCAGATATAATTACAGGCAGGAAAGGCTGAAACTGTGAATCAATTACAAGCCTGTGCAAAGTCTATCATGACAGTGTGTTTGTGTGAGTCTGTCTGGGTCTCTGTGTATTTCTTAGAGGGAGAGGGTGTTGGGTTCTTCCTGTTGTGTGGGAGATGCTGGCAGCTCTTGCTGAGAGGAGCCTGAAGAGGCTGAGTCACCAGTCAGTGTTTTTCCTTCATTGATTCTGTGAGGGCGACTATGCTAGCTGGGCCTTTTGATGTCTGGTTTCATAAAGCAGAGCTCTCTGACCTTTTCTAAATAAGCACGGTGCTGAAGACAGCTTTTCCCTCAGTATTTTCAAGACGTGTGGCACATGTCATAAAAAACACCCTCGGGGTAATAATATTGAAGGTACGTTAGAAACAGACACAATCAATGTTGGCAAGATTTTTCAGTGAAGTGCCAGATATTAGAAATTTCATTTTGGATATTCATAGGTCTTTGTTCCAGACCAATATGAGCTCTTCCATTCTCTCAGAGAAGAAGCCACGGAAATCAAAGGGCTGTTGTGTTCCAATAAAATTGATTAGAAAGAAAAGGAGACGTGGCAGGACAGATACTACTCTCAGGCCATCATTTGTTGGCCCCTGATAGAAAAGATTAGATACCTAAGTGTTTGCAGGTGCCTCATGCTATCCTTCTGGGCCGTAATACATCATCATTTTGTTCATTACAGACATACCTGAGGCTGAGTTTGGACACAAACTGTCTAAAGGTAAAGCTGTGTCTTTTCTAGCCACTAATTCAAATCTCTGTATGGCTGTCCTGTACTTGTGGCATAAGGCCCAGGCTCCCTAGAAAGACTCCTTGAGGAAAGTGTGGGTGCCTGCCAATAGATATCGATTTTGATGGAGTTAATAGGAACATTTTGAAAGAAATGTGTTGTCTCTTTAGTCCTTCTTCCTGGTATTCATTCATGATATCTGCTGAGAGAAGAGCCAGATGGTAGATTAGAGGTATCTAAATATGTCAGTTCCACATTTCTTCAATGCCCTGATTTTGTGGCCTGGCCCCTGAGATCAGTGTTCCTCCTTTCCCACTGTTGCTCCTTCCTTCTGATCATTGGCAATGCCACAGGGAGAAGGAAACCTAGGGGAGAAAGGAGCAGGTGCAATTCCCATTCTGCTTCCACTCAGACCGATTTGCTTTTCTCTTTCCTTATGCTCTCTGGAAGTTACTTTAAAGGCATTGGAAAAACAACCAGATGCACTGCTTTTAACATGAAACAATGGACTGAACACTGAAGTTGAAGGTCATTGTTCACTACAAGCAGTGATCCTGGTTTTCCTAGTTTTCACATAAGTCCCATTTCCTCAGCTTTGGATATGGCACTCGGGTTGCTTTTTCTATGGGTTCTTGGGTTATTTTGTTCCAAGGGATAACTGTGTAATGGTGTTCCAAAAGTATGGGCATTTCACACAAATTAAGCAGTGTTGATTTAAAGGCTCATATTTTCACCTGGTATTTTTCTTCTGTGCAAAATATCTACCTTTGTGTGTCTACCTTTCCCTTTTATAAAAGCACTTGGCAACGTGGGGCCAGGGGAGAGGCTTTTCCTTCAATTTAAGAAAGGCTGTCACCAAAACAAACTGCTATTAACATCAGGGTTCCTGATGACAGACTAATCTTCCACCTAACATCAAAAGACCAGGAGGTTGACTCTGGCCACTTCTTTGACTCAAGAAGTACTCATATACAAATAATTTAAAGCCTTTCCCATTAAGCCGTGAGGTACTGGCATTGCTTGCTGTAGGGCTAAATATGTGTAAATTGAAAAGATTAGAGTGGCATTATTGTTTGTTTGCTACAATTCAGCTTCTCTCCTTCACAGACTGGTCAAGTCACCTAATCAATCAAGGATAGTGAAAGAGGCTTACCTTGCAGAAAGAGATAATCCAAGAAGCCCCACTGGCCCATGCTCAGCATTCCACAGACTCTACCCCAGCCCCCTCACAGCTCATACCATTTCACCAAGTAATTGACATGTTCAGTAAACATGCTATTTTACCACTTGCCATTATCTAAGGGAACTCCAAGCCTAGAATCTTGTTCTCCTTCTATAAATGTTCAAAGCCACCACTTGGGAAATGTGGGAATCTAAATTCCTACTTAATATATTATGAAAGCATGGATGTTTATTGCAAGACTTTCCTTTCAAGTAAAGTGGCAAAATTCACTGTAATAAAAATACCTGAGAAAATGTGAAGGACTTACGTGGCAATATTACTTCTTTATCATTCTCAGTTCAGTACAAGCAGTGATCCTGTGAAGGTAGAGTGTGGAGAAATCCCCTTAGTAATATTTGCCTTTCATATTCATTTGATTATGAATCCTAACCTTTCAGACTTAAACGGGTTTTTCCCCAGGTCTTTCACAAGTACTGGATATGTATGTAAATGCAAGGTCCTCTGGGAAACTGAGGGGAGATTAAAAGAGCTAGGGTGATCATCAGCCTCTTTTACTGCTAGAGAGGTCCTGTGGGGCAGGAGCCAGAGAACACAGTGACGGGGCAGCTTCATGGCTTTCCCTGAGGATATCTACATATTTTTTTTTACATGTTTAGTATTTTTTTCATACACTATGGACCAAATTACTACTTTTATGTTTCTGGGGTGAACCCCATCCAAGCCAATCACAGTAAAATGCACACAGATGAGAACCCTGATGGATGTATTTGCTTTTAAAGGCTATTCATGAAATCCACAAAATACACATGTGGGCAGAATAAAAATTTGAAATCCAGACACATTTGTTTACACCAAACCTTTAAATCAACTGTTACAACTTTCAAGGGGATTCCTATGATGGGGAGACAAGAGATGAATATCCTTACATGACATGACACACTCCTTCGTGGGGAACACACACAGACCTGCAGGCAGGCCTTGTCCTCAGGTGATGGTGGAATACCTGAGGCCTGGAGAGTGTTACCTGAGTGCCTTGTCCCTGGTTGCCCAAGTGTCCTGGGTTATTTCCCTTTCAGTGTCCCTGTGCAGAATTCTAGCTCTGGTCAGCAGGTGGCACCTTTCTATACTCCTGTGACTCCTCAGAAGGAAGTTTGTGGGAAGGATGCTTATGGTACAACATGGAGCACACAATACAAACGTACAAAAATATATGCATGCATTGGGGTGACAAAGCTGCTTTCGCCAAATGGGGGAGACTGAAATGTAATGACTTGGAATGATGTGCAGTTGCATGAGCAAAGTAAATTCAAGAATGACGTGCATTGGATAGTTCTGTGTCTGGGAAAAGTGCCACTGAAATAAGGTAGACACACCAGCATGCCACCTTCTCCTTAGCTCAGGTGGAGGGATTCTTTGGGCTGCACCCAGACCTGNGGGGGGGGGAGCAAGGGACATCAATAGTAACAACAAATATATAGCCTTAAAATAAATATCTTGTGCCTACTATGACATTTCTAACACTAATTCCTACATGAAGATGGATGGTGTGGACAGCATTTAACATTAAAGTCAACAATAAAGAGCTGTGAACTACATCTAACATTAAACAACAGGTTTCAACTACCTCATCTACTGTATTAATAATCACAATGACATGAATGGTGGGGGTTGTAATTATATAAACTAAATAGTTCTAACAGATAGTAAAATTTTAATTCCTTAAGTGAAGAAAATATGAGATGGCAAGGCAAGAAAATATTTGAAATATGTAAAAAGTGAACAGACAGGCAGTAGGTGAGAGGGTTGCAGGTGACATCTATAAATAAGGAGGAGTAAAAATAACTAAAAATAATAAAATAAATAGAGGAAAAAGGAATGTATTGTGTGTGTGTGTATATATACACACACACACACACACACACACACACATATATGTGTGTGTATACATATATATATTCTCAAATCTACCAGTGCAGGCACAGAGAATGGAAAAAGCTTTTAAAAAGGAAAGGAAAAAAGTAGGAAAAATTCTTAATAAATGAAGCACTTGTTTGTGCTGAGGTAGTTAAAACTCATGGCAAAGATGGATGTTCATTGCTTATGGTGATGCACTATCCTTTGCATTTCTTTTTATGTCATGTACCCCTTGGATCAAGAGCTGGGGGTTGTTAAACCCAACCTCTTTTTATTCTTAGTGAGGTGCCACTCAGTGTGATCTGGAACTGAAGCTGGTTTTAGTAGCTTTTAGCTTCCTATCTCTCATTATAGGGTAGGATAGACTGGGGAGTAATGACAATTGGAGTTTTATCTGGACAGATTAGGTCATTGCATTCTGAGAGTAAGGCTAATGCAAAGTTCTAAATGGGAAGTTCCAGTGGTTGGGGTTTAATTCTGGCTGTCCTTTTGGAACTTTGTCAGGAGGTATTTGAGATTATATCAATTCCTCACGTTGCTGGGATCAAGGACGTCCCTCAAATTCCCCTTTTAGAGTAGGGGATCTAATCCTCCATAGTTCTCCTGTATTCCACTGCCATGGATGTGAATTTCCCAGTATCGGAACTGCTGTGCAGATGTATCTGTTTGACCGGTTTCTGACCTTTTCCCAAATGTTTCCATGGGCTCTGGACAACCAAGGGAACTTGAGTTTTTCTCCCCTCAGTATTCCTAGCTTGAATTATCCTGGGAATGATGCTCTCTGCACATGTTTCAGTTGCACTAGTCCAGGCACACTCTGGACCCCATGATAGGTACCTGCCGTTTCAAGCTGAATGCCCTTTATGAACTCCTGATGTTCCACCTCTACAAGTTGCCATGTTGCCTCTGGCCGATAGTTCTCACTGCAGCTCTCCCCTTGCCAGTGAGAGATTCTGATAACTTTCCATCATTAACTTGCCCTACCATCTCCGGGTCAGTCAAGATAAGCCTCACTCTTGTTCCACATATTCTTTCATGCCAAAATTATTTACAGTGCTTTTCTCTCTTCCTGCCTATGTTACCTCTTCCCTCTGCAGTGATTTGGTGGCACTGATGCTGCCACTGCCAGCAAGTCTGGCACTTCTCTAATGTATTATTTCTTATTCTGTGTCCAATGCTTTTGAATTTCTGTATCTTTATGATTATTTTACTCTCTAATATTGAATTTCAGTGAATGCCCTCACTCACCCAGCATTTTAGCAAGCCTGTTTGCTGTTGTGATAAAAAGGTGACAAGACAATTAGAGGAGGAAAAAATTGGGGGGGGGCTCACAGTTTCAGAGGTCATCATAGTCTATAGAAAGCTGGCTCCATTCCTTGGGGCTTAAGATGAGGCAGAATATCATGGTGGAAGGGTGTGGCAGAGGAAAGCATCTGGGAATACAGCATCAGGAAGCAGAGACAGAGTTTTGCTTAACAGGGACAAAATATAAACCCCAAAGACATGCCTCCAGGCACCACCTCCACTAGCCACACCCTACCTGCCAACAGATACCACCAAACTAGTCCCCATTAGGGGATTAATCCACTGATTATATTAAGCCTCTCACAACCCAGTTATTTCACATCTAAACTTTCTTGCACTGTCTCACACATGAGCTTTTGGGGAACACCTAATATCTAAAACATAACACACAGCTTACAAAAAAGCAGTACTCTTGCTGCTTGAATCACAGAGCTGTGGAGCATGAATTGGACAATGTACCTGTCCTCTAATCTGCCATCTTCCCTCCCCTGCAGTAAATTTTTAAGGAATCCCATTAAGTTTTTGAATGATCTATTGTATCCTTCATTTCAAGGATTTCTGACTGGCTTATTTTTTTAATTTAATCCAAAATAATTTCTAATTTGTACCAAAAACTTTCATCTATAGATTATTTTTAAAGAGATTGTTCAATTTTCTAACACCTGTTACTGATTTATAAATTAAATTCCAGTTTTTCTGTTGTTACTAACTTATTACCTAATTCCAATATACTCAAGGAATATATTCTGTTGATTTAAATCTTTCAAAATATGTTAAGGTTTAAAAAAAAGTTTTTGAATGAATGTCTTGTGACCAATCTGAATTGATACCAGAAGGAGGTGAAATAGGTGATCCCCAAGAAGATCCTCCTCTCATTTTATGACCTCCTGAGAGTTGATCTAACTCAGCTTTTGTTTCTCTGTTGAAGGAATTGTCATAAAACTCAACTAATTTATTTTTCTGTCTTGGAAGTTTTTTCATTATTTTTGTCTTAATGGTCTTTTCCCTCTGCTTAGCATCACAGCAGTGGAGTCTTTGTAATGACATCCATAAGGAAGTACAAATGTGGTTACTGGGATCATAGTGGTAACCAACTGATATAAAATGTCCCAAAACTTCCTGAGAAGGCCTAAGGAACATTAGTTTTCTGAAACCAATAAAGTGAGGCAGTCAAACAACTTGAAGAAGGAATGCCAAGACTGATGAATGAAGAAGATGATTCTTTGTTCCTTTTTAGAATTTCTTTTCAAGAACAAAAACAGTATGAGTTTAATCTTAACCAGTTGTCAGATCACCCAGGAAAATGATGAATGGATCAGTGATAACTTCCATTCCTATACTAGTCCTTTTTCTTTCTCCTCCAGACACAGTAGGGATAAAATGAGTTCCAACCTTGAATCTGCCAATTTATCCAGCCCTAACTCTATAATAACCATGTTAATGTGGCTCATTTTTTAATGATTTATCATAGTTATTGGAAGCCAAATAGTTGCTGTGAGCTGTAAATTTTCTCTATCAGTGTGCCCATGATGACATCATCTTATTTAAAAAAACATCTCCAGAGGACCCATGTGAATCCGTACTTGCAGCTAAGATATCTAAAAATGAAGATTTGCCTCCATTTGTGGGTCCCCAGAATGATATTAAGGAACAGATTCATGGTCCCATTGATATTTGGTACTATTTCTTTCTCAATTGTTTTCAGCCAAACAGAAGCCCACTCTTCGCTTTAGCTTCATAGCAAATCTTATACATTGATAAATGTCTTCAGGTCATTGGAGGTTGTCTTAATGAAGTTGCTGGTGTTTATTTGTGATATTGCAATAAAAACCTGGAAAATGATGGAAGGCGTCTGGAGAGTTTATTCCTTTTCACAGAAGCATCTGGTCTAGGAAGGCATTGGGGCCCCCATAAGAATCAGGGACAGTATGCAGTGAGCTCTGGCTTTTACAGTGAGGAAGCTAGTGTGTGTGTGTGTGTGTGTGTGTGTGTGTGTGTATGTGTGTGTGTGTTTGAGTTGTTTGTGTTCCTTAAATATTCTGGATATTAGCCCTTTGTCAGATGTATAGTTTGCAAATATTTCCCCCTTTCTGTAGGTTTCCTCTTTGTTCTGTCGCTTCCTTTGCTATACAGAAGCTTTTTAGTTTGATATAGTCCCATTGTCACTTTTTGTTTTTGTTGCCTGTCTGTCATCACCAAATCTCACAGGCTTCTCTGTCACGCTGGTATTTTCCTGTCATCATTGAATGAACACTTGTCTAAGTTATTATTTGTCCCAATAATTAATGAGGGAAGCAGCAGAGTATTAAACATTTTTTAAATTGCAAATTGAATTTCCTTTTTTTCCCAATAGAATAAAATGTACATTAGAAAGAATAGGAATGATTTGCATGGCTATGAAGAGGAAGTGCTGCTGTTGCTATCCGTTTTCTACATGTTTTCATCTGTTCCTTACGGAGTGATGTAGTAGCCTAATCAGTCAAAAACAATGAAAGGGTTATATCCCAACAGAATGAGATAATTCCTGGAAGGTCCATTAGTCAATGTTCGGCATTCCACTAGAAGCACCCTCAGTAATCTCCAGTGCCCATTACCAAGTCTTTGACATGTTTCCCTGACAGGGTGGTATTAAGAGAAGCACTCAAACTTTAAGAGAATTCTTCACTTTAAATATTTTCCTTTCTTCCCTTTTGTTCCCTACATAAATATGCAAAGATTTCACTGTGGTCTGCAGGTGGCACCCATGTAGCTGATATATGAATAAACATTCTCAGTAAAGTACAAATTTCCTGCTATCACCCACTAATTGAAATCTGTAAATGGCTCTTAATTTATACACTAATTGAAATCTGTAAGTGGCTCTTAATTTATACAGAAGGATAAGGCAGAAGCTCCTTAACAATGCTTCTGATTTTTGTTTTTGCATTTTAGGATGTGAACATTATTGATTTTATAGTTATTTCTATGTTTATTATGTTTCAGAATAAATGCATAGCATCTAAAAGACTTACTGATGACTTTTATGTCAGGATATGTGCTTTAGGAAGAATCATTTGCTAACTAAAGAATATCTAAGTCTTGGGCTGGGGCTGTAGCTCAGTGGTAGAGTGCTTGCCTTGCATGGGTGACGTGCTGAGTTGGATCCTCAGCACCACAAAAAAATAAATATAAAAATAAATAAAGATATTGTGTCCATCTACAACTAAAAAAATATTTTAAAAAAGAATATCTAAGTCTTGTGGCTCAAAATCCATGATACTGGTTCAGGGACCACCCTGCCAATGTAATTTTGTCTTTACCAATCTGCTTCTTGTTAGTCTCTGCAATTTGTGTTTACCAGGAGACAAGGAGTGTGGAAGAATGAGGAACAGAATTTGCTTTCCTCTCTGTTTCTGTTTCTCTTAATTTTGACCTGTAAGATGCTTTATAAATAAAGCCTTTTTAAAATAAATAAGCCAGGTGATCTCAGTAGGGGCAAATAATCCATAATATGGTTCATGTCTAAATATTCAAGGACTCTCCATACATAGTCTGCTCAGAAAGACCAGTTATACTGTACTGTTTATCTTTCTCTCTTCTGAGCTCTTGGTCTCAGCTTATGAATAGATAACTGTAACCATTAAGTATGGTGTCTTGGGTTTTAAGGATCCCTGTAGTAATCTATAGAAACTCTGGGTAAGCATCTGTAATTCTTTAGAAGTCTATGTCCCAGATTTCAGTATCCCCTTCTCCAAGTTAAACAGATTTTAGAATCACCAAAATTTCCCTATGCTTTTTCCAGAAAGTACATGTTGCTTCCTCTACTACTGGTATCTCTATTAAATCATTGCTTCCTATATGCCTATTTGGATTCAAAATAAAGCTATCAAGTTCTTTCTGACTTAAAAAAAAGGAGGAATAGAGAATCGTGAATTGTTTGTTTTTCATTTTGTTTCTTCCAAATTTCTTCTTTTATCTTTGGTTTCTAGGAATTTCACAATGATAGGCCCAGATGTGTATGTGCTGGGTTGTGTGTTTGTATTTGTCTCTGTGTGTATAGATGGTATATTTTGGGATTAGCACATCTTCAATTTTCCACTTCATATTGTCTTTTATTTTGTTCCTTTGAACATTCTACTTCTCTAAGCCCTTTCCTGGTACTCTAGTTTCACATTTCTTATGTGGTTAGGTATATAACCTTACATTGATAATTATCAGCCTAAGACAATTTTAAAGATATTTTCTTCACATTCTCTTTCGTATGGCACCATTGTGTTGTTTGATTTGTTTTTGTTCACTTATATATTTTATTTCATATCTCCTTAGAGTATTTATAAAGTAATACTTAAGTGCATATGTACATGTAAATGCCTTCTCCCAATAATCTTTTATAATATGATAGGGAAAGTCAGTCCTACCTTTACCATTGTTCTGTCCTTGTTCCTCTCATGTCTCATGTCATCAGATTTCTGTTTACCATTCAAGATATTGTAATTTTTATGTTGAGTTGAACATATGTAGCATTGTTGTCTACGTATATTTTTTACATAAATGGAATCATTTGTGTTGTTTGGTTACCTAGCCTATATTTTTGAACCTGTATTTTTTCTGTTAGTGCATTCAGATCTGCATCAGTTTTTGTAAGTGAAAAGTAACACATCATTGTTGACCTACCTATGGATTTTCAATCTGTCCCATACATAGCACAGTGGTTATATCGAATTTCATTGTTGTCGTTTTGATAAACTACGGTGCATTTCTCTGATTGCTAGAGATGATGAACATTTTTTCATATATTTGTTGACTGATTGTATATCCTCTTCTGAGAAGTGTCTGTTCAGGTCCTTGGCCCATTTGTTGATTGGGTTATTTTTTTTTTTTTTGGTTTGATGCTTAGATTTTTGAGTTCTTTATATACACTAGAGATTGGTGCTCTATCTGATGTGTGAGGGGTAAAGATTTGCTCCCAGGATGTAGGCTCTATCTGTTCACCTCACAGATTGTTTCTTTTGCTGAGAAGAAACTTTTTAGTTTGATTCCATCCCATTTATTGATTCTTGGTTTTAATTATTAAACTATATGAATCTTGTTAAGGAAGTTGGGGCCTAATCCCACATGATGAAGATTAGGGCCTACTTTTTCTTCTATTAGACACAGAGTCTCTGGTTTAATTCCTAGGTCCTTGATCCATTTTGAGTTAAATTTCATGCTTGGTGAGAGATATGGATTTAATTTCATTTTGTTGCATATGGATTTCCAGTTTTCCCAGCATCATTCGTTGAAAATGCTATCTTTTCTCTAGTGCATGTTTTTGGCACCTCTGTCTAATATAAGATAGTTGTAATTTGTGGGTTAGTTTCTGTGTCCTCTATTCTGTACCATGGGTCTACCAGTCTGTTTTGGTTCCAATACCATACTGTTTTTGTTACTATTGCTCTGTAGTATAGTTTAAGGTCTGGTATAGCAATGTCACCTGCTTCACTCTTCCTGCTAAGGATTGTTTTAGCTATTCTGGGTCTCTTATTTTTCCAGATGAATTTCATGACTGCTTTTTCTATTTCTATGAGGAATGCCATTGGGATTTTGATTGGAATTGCATTAAATCTGTATAGTTCTTTTGGTAGTATGGCCATTTTTATAATATTAATTCTGCCTGTCCTAGAACAAGGTAGAAATTTCCATCTTCTAAGGTCTTCTTTGATTTCTCTCTTTAGGGTTCTGTAGTTTTCGTTGTATAGATCTTTCACCTCTTTCGTTAAGTTGATTCCCAAGTATCTTATTTTTTGAGGTTATTGTGAATGGGATAGTTTTCCTCATTTCCTTCTCAGAGGCTTTGTCACTGATATATAGAAATGCTTTTGATTTATGGGTATTGATTTTATATCCTGCTACTTTGCTGAATTCATTAACTAGTTCTAGAAGTTTTCTGGTGGAGTTTTTTGGGTCTTCTAGGTATAGAATCATATCATCAGCAAGTAGTGCTAATTTAAGTTCTTCTTTTCCTATACACATCCCTTTGAATTCTTTTGTCTAATTGCTCTGGCCAGTGTTTCTAGAACTATGTTGAACAGAAGGGTTGAAAGAGGGCACCCCTGTCTTGTTCCAGTTTTTAGAGGGGATGTCTTCAATTTTTCTCCATTTAGAATGATGTTGGCCTGAGGCTTAGCATAGATAGCCTTTACGATGTTGAGATATGTTCTTGTTATCCCTGTTTTTTCTAGTGTTTTGAACTCAAAGGGGTGCTGTATTATATCAAATGCTTTTTCTTCATCTATTGAAATGATCATATGATTCTTATCTTTAAGTCTATTGATGTGATGAATTACATTTATTGATTTCCGTATGTTGAACCAACCTTGCATCCCTGGGATGAATCCCACTTGATCATGGTGCACAATCTTCTTGATATTTTTTGTATTTGATTTGCTAGAATTTTATTGAGAATTTTTGCATCTATGTTCATTAGAGATATTGGTCTGAAGTTTTCTTTCTTTGATGTGTCTTTGCCTGGTTTTGTGATCAGGGTGATTATTTTGTGGACACAAGAAACTTATTTTTAGTGGCCTGTTTTAAGTTACAATTTTTTTTAAAAATTATTTGTTCTAATTAATTATATATGACAGTAGAATGTATGTATGCACTTTAATATACATTAATGGAGTATAATTTCTCATTGTACATGTTGTAGAATCACATTAGTCAATTACTCATATATGTACATACCATAATAATGTATGTTTAATTTTACTATCCTTCCTACCCCCATACCCCTCCCCTTCATTCACTCCCCTCTATCTAATCTAAAGTAACTCTATTCTTCCCTAGCCCCACCCATTATTGTGAATTAGCATCATCCTATCAGAGAAATTATTTGGCCTTTGGTTTTGGGGAATATATTATTTCACTTAGCATGATATTCTTCAGCTCCATCCATTTACTGGCAAAAGCCATAATTTCATTTTTCTTTAAAGCTGAATAATATTCCATC